>NC_091980.1:56536237-56749278 GCF_044704955.1 Pristiophorus japonicus
GCTGTAGCGAGGCTAATCTGTGAGACAGAGGAACCAGACGAGGGTCTGCAATGCAGGATGAGGCCTGGGGTAAAGCCATAGATGCTGAAGTTCAGCAGGTTCATGTGGCTGATGTCCACAGCTCATACACTAAAACGCCACCCATGATGATGAAAGTCTTACTGAATGACATCCCGGTACACATGGAGCTGGATACGGGAGCTAGCCAGTCACTCATGAGTGCCAAACAATTTGAGAGACTATGGCCACACAGAACTAGCAGGCCCAAACTGGAACGCATTGAGACGCAGCTACGGACGTACACCAAAGAGATCATCCCGGTGCTGGGCAGTGCAAACTTGGTGGTAACACATAATGGATCACAGAACCAGCTGCCTCTCTGGATCGTTCCAGGAAATGGCCCCGTGCTTTTGGGGAGGAGTTGGCTAGCTGAGATGAATTGGAAATGGGGGGATGTGCACGCCATTTCATCCGTGGACATAAGAACATAAAAACATAAGAATTAGGAACAGGAGTAGGCCATCTAGCCCCTCGAGCCTGCTCCGCCATTCAACAAAATCATGGCTGATCTGGCCGTGGACTCAGCTCCACTTACCCGCCCGCTCCCCATAACCCTTAATTCCCTTATTAATCTATCTATCTGTGACTTGAATACATTCAATGAGCTAGCCTCAACTGCTTCCTTGAGCAGAGAATTCCACAGATTCACAACCCTCTGGGAGAAGAAATTCCTTCTCAACTCGGTTTTAAATTGGCTCCCCGTATTTTGAGGCTGTGCCCCCTAGTTCTAGTCTCCCCGACCAATGGAAACAACCTCTCTGCCTCTATCTTGTCTATCCCTTTCATTATTTTAAATGTTTCTATAAGATCACCCCTCATCCTTCTGAACTCCAACGAGTAAAGACCCAGTCTACTCAATCTATCATCATAAGGTGACCCCCTCATCTCCGGAATCAGTGGAGCGAAGTTCATGCTCACAGGTCCTGCAAAAATTTGGGTCACTGTTTCAACCTGGTGTCGGAACGTTCAAGGGCACTAAAGTAGTGATACGCATCACTCCGGACGCCAGACCAGTGCACCACAAAGCCAGAGTGGTGCCATATGTGATGCGTGAAAAAATTGAACGTGAACTGGACAGGCTGCTCAGAGAGGACATAATTTCGGCCGTTGAATTCAGCGACTGGGCAAGTCCCATCATTCCCGTCCTCAAAGCAGATGGTTCGGTTAGGATTTGTGGCGACTACAAAGCCACCATCAACCGAGTGTTGCTGCAAGACCAATACCCGCTTCTGAGAGCGGAGGACCTTTTTGCCACACTGGCAGGTGACAAGCTGTTCGTGAAGTTGGACCTCACTTTGGCCGACATGACTCAGGAACTGGCTGAAGAATCCAAGCTTCTGACCACCATCACAACACACAAGGGATTATATGTCTACAACAGGTGTCCATTTGGCATTCGTTCGGCAGCAGCCATCTTTCAGAGAAACATGGAAAGCTTGCTTAAATCCATTCCTGGAACGATCGTATTCCAAGACGACATTGAGACACCGAAGAACATCTCCACAACCTGGAGGAGGTGCTACGCCGATTGGATCGGGTAGGTTGCAGCTGAAAAAGGCCAAGTGTGTTTTTGGCCCCAGAGGTCGAGTTTTTGGGCAGGAGGGTTGCCACAGACAGGATCCGGCCCACTGAATCAAAAACGGAGGCGATCCACCAGGCGCTCAGGCCCGGCAACACGTCGGAGTTGTGATCATTCCTGGGACTTTTGAACTATTTTGAGAACTTTCTGCCAAACTTAAGCACATTGTTAGAGCCGTTACACATGCTCCTGCGTAAAGGTTGTGAATGGTTTTGGGGGGACTGTCAAGAACGGGCTTTCAATAAGGCTGTGTTCCAACAAACTGTTGACTTTGTATGATCCTTGTAAAAAACTGGTCTTAACATGCGATGCGTCATCCTACGGGGTTGGGTGTGTATTGCAGCAGGGTAACGATGACGGCCGACTCCAACCAGTGGCTTACACCTCCAGGATACTCTCCCAGGCAGAGCGTGGATACGGCATGGTCGAAAAGGAAGCACTCGCTTGTGTTTACGGTGTGAAAAAGATACACCAGTACCTTTTTGGTAGACAGTTCGAGCTAGAGATGGACCACAAGCCGTTAACATTCTTGTCCGACAGCAAGGCTGTCAACACCAATGCGTCAGCTCACATACAGCGCTGGGCCCTCACGCTGGCTGCATATGACTACACCATACGGCACCGACCAGGCACCGAAAATTGCGCTCAGCTGGCTCCCACTGGCCACCACCGAGGGGGCGTCGGAGCAGAGCGCTGAGATGGCCATGGCCGTTGAGGCTTTTGACACTGCGGGCTCCCCCATCACAGCCCGCGAGATCAAACTCTGGACCAACAGGGACCCCCTCCTATCCATGATAAAGAAATATGTCCTGACTGGGGATTGGGTGCCCGCACACAGGGCGTGCCCCGAGGAAGTCAGACCGTTTCAGAGACAGATGGATGAGCTCTCCATCCAAGCCGACTGCTTGCTATAGGGCAGCCAGGTAGTCAAGCCCCAGAAAGGAAGGGAAGCATTCATCAGGGAACTCCACAGCGAGCACCCTGGCATCGTGTTAATGAAGGCCATTGCTCGGTCACATGTAGGGTTCGCAGGTGCACGATGTGTGCCCAGCTGGGCAATGCCCCCAGGGAGGCCCCACTCAGCCCGTGGCCCTGGCCCACCAGACCATGGTCACGTATTCACATAGACTACGCGGGCCCGTTCATGGGGAAAATGCTCCTGATCGTTGTCGATGCATACTCGAAGTGGATCGAGTGCATCATATTGAACTCCTGCACGACATCCATCACCGAGGAGAGTCTGCATACGGTTTTCGCGACCCATGGATTGCCGGACATCCTGGTCAGCGACAATGGCCCGTGTTTCACCAGCCATGAATTCCAGGAGTTTATGTCGGGCAATGGTATCAAGCATGTCTGGACAGCGCCATTCAAGCCATAGACCGCCCTAAGTGGAGGAAGTGCATTCAAGAGGGCGCTGAGCTCTTCGAGTATCGGCGCCGAGAGCATGCAGAAATCAAGCGCAGGCAGTGGAAGGAGCGTGCGGCAAACCAGGCTCCCTGCCCACCCTTTCCCTCAACGACTATCTGTCCGACTTGTGACAGATACTGTGGTCCTCGTATTGGACTGTACAGCCACCTAAGTACTCATGCAAAGAGTGGAAGCAAGTCTTCCTCGATTCCGAGGGACTGCCTATGATGATGATGATGATATAGTATATACCTCAAGGAAAATTCATGCAACTTGGAATTTATTATTTCCTGTTTAAGAAAAACCTTCATCCTGTCACATAATGTTATTACCCAGAATAATTTAAGCACAATGTTGTAAAATATCCCTCTTCCTTTCAAGGGGTCGTATACTAAAATTCTCTTCATTCCTGTTGTGTATTATGTTCTTTCATATTCATGAACAGAGCTTGTTGTATAAAGCATCAGTGCAGCAAATGTAATGGCTTGGATAATCCACAACCTGCCCATCGAAAATTGTCACACTGGTGGCAAGCCCGAGTGCAGAGTAGACTGCAATTGTACTCTGGCAGGCTGGGATTCGTTTCCCGTTCCAAGATTATGGTGTGCTCCTGCTGTGCACCGGCACCGCTGCATGTAAATGAGAGCAGGATGATGACACACATTGTACTCAATCAGCCTCACATTGCCTCTTTTTGTACCTCTACATGGTCTAGTGCTTGTACCAAATCGTGAGCCTCTTCTAAGTGCCACCTGAATCCGAAGTGCAGAGTTGACCAGCTGTGTTGCCTGTCACTATGCACCTCATGGGATTGAGATGACTTGTCTCTGGGACCATTGTCTTGAAAAGGACTAGCTGCAGGTGGCATCTTCAGTGCAGATACCTGGGCAACTTGATCCTACTGCTGCACACAAAGCTGTTCAGGGACCTGACAGAACGACCCCATGGACCTACATTTCTGGAAGAATACTGGATCCTGAGAAGACCTGCCTGCCATGCCACCGCCAATGCTATTGGGCATATTCTCCAAATGGCCTGATTGGCAGAAAGGCAGATTGAATTGTATCTATCACAGCCATGAATCTCCTAGTGATGCTTCCTTCAAAATGATCGCCCAGGCCCTCTATGGTAGCAGTGTGAGCTGCCAGAAGGAAAGCAGACAGTACTCCTGAGGTCCTCAGTTATAGGGGTGGCCTCTCCGGGTTTTTCTAGAATTACCACATTCACCACTTTCAACGTTCACTTCCTCGACCGCTGGTGTACCGTGGCTATAGTGTGCACCATCTACAAGATGCACTGCAGCAACTCGCCAGCACCTTCTCAAGGACAATTGGGGATGGGCAATAAATGTTGGCCTTGCCCACATCCCATGAACAAATAAACAAAAAAAACAGTGTTCTGCCTTAAAGGGGATTTCCTTTCTGGTTTGGGAAAGGAGAGCCAGAATCAGCTCTATATGATGTTAATCAAACTGCATACAAGTAATGCGAGGAAACTTGTGACAGTTCTCCCCAGGTCAGGTGGTAGCAGATTTAAATCCACAAAATTCTAATTACCCCCTCTATACCAGAAAAATAAATTTAAATGTCACCTGAGTGCACTTTCAAACTACAGAGATAGTTTTTTTGGGTCATCACCTTGACACCACAAGGCAATATGCTTTTGTACGCCTCAGTGAAGATGTTGACTAGTAGTTCAGTCTCTGAATGTGCGCAGACGCAAGTGTCGTCCGCGTACTGTAGTTCAACGACAGAGGTTGGGACGGTCTTAGATCTGCCTTGGAGATGACGAAGGTTGAACAGGATCCCACTGGTTCTGAAGTTGAGTTCCACTCTAGCGGGGAGCTTGTTGATTGTGAGGAAGATTGAGAAGAGGGTTGGTGCGATGACACAGCCCTGTTTGACCCTGGTTCGGACGTGGATTGGATCGGTAATGGATCCATTGGTCAGGATCATGGCTTGCATGTCGTCATGGAGCAGGCGGAGGATGGTGACGAACTTTTGGGGGGCAGCCAAAACGGAGGAGGACGCTCCATAGTCCATCGCGGTTAACAGTGTCAAAGGCCTTTGTAAGGTCAAAGAAGGCCATGTACAAGGGTTTGTGCTGTTCCCTGCATTTTTCTTGCAGCTGTCGCGCTGTAAAAATCATGTCCTTTGTACCCCATAGAGGACGAAATCCACACTATGACTCCGGGAGGAGCTCCTCAGCCACAGGGAGAATACGTTTGAGGAGTGTTCTAGCAATGACTTTCTCAGTGGCTGATAACAGAGAGATTTCCTCTGTAGTTGCCGCAGTCGAACTTATGCCCTTTTTTAAAGATGGTCACAATTACTGCATCTCTGAAATCTTCCGGCATGTTCTCCTCCTTCGAAAGCATGGGCCTTACACTAAACATCCGTAAGACAAAGGTCCTCCACCAGCCTGACCCTGCCACACAGCACTACCCCCCAGTCATCAAAATCCATGGCACGGCCCTGGACAACGTAGACCACTTTCCATACCTCGAGAGCCTCTTATCAACAAGGGCAGACATCGACAACGAGATTCAACACCACCTCCAGTGTGCCAGCGCAGCCTTCAGCCATCTGATGAAAAGAGTGTTCGAAGATCAGGCCTTCAAATCTGCCACCAAGCTCATGGTCTACAGGGCTGTAGTGATACCTGCCCACTTGTATGGCACAGAGACGTGGACCATGTTTAGTAGACAGCTCAAATCGCTGGAGAAATACCACTAACGATGTCTCCGCAAGATCCTGTAAATCCCCTGGGAGGACAGACGCACCAACGTTAGTGTCCTCGACCAGGCCAACATCCCCAGCATCGAAGCACTGACCACACTCGACCAGCTCCGCTGGGAGAGCCATGTTGTTCGCAGGCCTGACACAAGACTCCAAAAGCAAGCGCTCTACTCGGAACTCCTACATGACAAACAAGCCCAAGGTGGGAAGAGGAAATGTTTCAAGGACACGCTCAAAGCCTCCTTGATAAAATGCAACATCTCCACTGACACCTGGGAGTCTTTGGCCAAAGACCGCCCTAAGTGGAGGAAGTGCATCCGGGAGGGCGCTGAGTACCTCGAGTCTCATCGTCAAGAGCGTGCAGAAATCAAGCACAGGCAGCGGAAAGAGCGTGCGGCAAACCAGACTCCCCGCCCACCCTTTCCTTCAACCACTGTCTGTCCCACCTGTGACCGAGACTATAATTCCTGTATTGGACTGTTCAGTCACCTAAGAACTCATTTTTAGAGTGGAAGCAAGTCTTCCTCGATTTCGAGGGACTGTTTATGATGATGATGATGATGACTAGGCAATAGCGGACTGTTACAATGGCAGATTGCAAATCACCTTTTTATTAATAAATTAAAATCAGTTCTTTATACTTTTGGTGCTGTCTTCATGTGTTTAGATTATTGTGATTTGCAGCAGGACTATTGATTTAACAATCAAAACAGTCATGTCAGATCAGAAAGAAAGATTGTAGCTCAGAATAAACTTTCAGGCACATGGAAATATGATTAGCTGTTATTTTCTTACACAAGAAATCTCAACAGACTGTCAGGAATGTAATCTGAGAATCGAAGGTAAAGGGGGAATGAAATTATGAGGTAAATTTGGTTTCATAAAGCTGTAGCCTTGTGTCAGGTTTAATAAGTATCACATGAATTACTTGGAGGATGTGAGTCCAGGTGGGGTAGAGGAATAAAGAGATCTCGGCGTACACATACACAAATCACTAAAAGTTGCGACACAGGTTAGTAAGGCCATAAACATAGCAAACCAAACAATAGGGTTTTTTCTCGAGGGATAGAATTGAAAAGTAGGGAAGTTATGCTGAACCTGTATCGAACCTTGGTTAGACCACATTTAGAGTATTGTGTATAGTTCTGGTCGCCATATTATAAAAAGCATATAGAGGCAGTGGAGAGGGTGCAGAGAAGATTTACAAGGATAATACCAGAAATGCAAGGGTATACATATCAGGAAAGGATGAACAGGCTGGGTCTCTTTACTCTTGAAAAAAGAAGGTTGAATGGTGACCTAATAGAGGTCTTTAAAATTCTGAAAGGTTTTGATAGAGTGGATACAGAGAGAATGTTTCCACTTGTGGGGAAGAGCATATCTAGAGGCCATCAATATAAGATAGTCACCAAGAAATCCAATAGGGAATTCTGAAGAAACTTCTTTATCCAAAGAGTGGTGAGAATGTGGAACTCGCTACCACAGGGAGTGGTTGAAGTGAATAGCATAGATGCATTTAAGGGGAGGCTAGACGAGCATATGAGGGAGAAGAGAATAGTCATCATCATAGGCAGTCCCTTGGAATCGAGAAAGATTTGCTTACACTCTTAGAATGAGTCCTTAGGTGGCTGAACAGTCACAGGTGGGACAGACAGTCATTGAGGGTAAGAGAGGGTGGGACAGGTTTACCGCACGTTCCTTCCGCAGCCTGCGCTTGTCTTCCGGATGCACTCGCCGACGAGTCTCGAGGCGCTTAGCACCCTCCCGGATTCGCCTCCTCCACCCAGGGCGGTCTTCAGCCAGGGACTTCCAGGAGTCAGTGGGGATGCTGCACTTTACCAGGGAGGCTTTGAGGATGTCTTGTAACGTTTCCTCTGTCCACCTTTGGCTGGTTTGCGATGAAGGAGTTCCGAGTAGAACGCTTGTTTCGGGAGTCTCGTGTCTGGCATGCGGACGACCTGGCCCGGCCAGCGGAGCTGATCAAGTCTAGTCAGTGCTTCAATGCTGCTGATGTTGGCCTGGTCGAGGACGCTAATGTTAGTGTGTCTGTTCTGCCAGGGAATTTGTAGGATTTTGTGGAGGCATCGTTGGTAGTATTTCTCCAACGACTTGAGGTATCTACCCGGAGACGGCGAAGGTTAAACAGCTGCCCACTGGTTCTGTGGGAAGAGTTGTCGCTAGAGTTCTCCTCAATCATCTTTTCCCTGTGGCCGAGGAGCTCCTCCCGGAATCACAATGCGGATTTTGTCCCCTACAGGGCACAACGGACATAATCTTTGCAGCGCGACAATTGCAGGAAAAACGCAGGGAGCAACGCCAGCCCTTATACATGGCCTTTTTCGATCTTACAAAGGCCTTTGACACTTTCAACCGTGAGGGTCTATGGAGCGTCCTCCTCCGATTTGGATGCCCCCAAAAGTTTGTCAACATCCTTCGCCTGCTTCATGATGACATGCAGGCCATGATCCTTAACAACGGATCCATTACAGACCCAATCCACGCCCGGATCGGAGTCATCGCTCCAACCCTCTTCTCAATCTTCCTCGCCACCATGCTCCACCTCACAATCAACAAGCTCCCCACTGGAGTGGAATTAAACTATAGAACCAGTGGGAAGCTGTTTAACCTACGCCACCTCTAGGCCAGATCCAAGATCACCCCAACCTCTGTCGTTGAGCTGCAGTATGCGGACGATGACTGCGTCTGCGCAAATTCAGAGGCTGAACTCCAGGATATAGTCAATGTATTCACTGAAGCATATGAAAGCATGGGCCTTACGCTTAACATCCATAAGACAAAGGTCCTCCACCAGCCTGTCACCGCCGCCCAACACTGCCCTCCAATCATCAAGATCCATGGCGCGGCCCTGTACAATGTGGACCATTTCCCATATCTCGGGAGCTTCTTATCAACAAAGGCAGACATTGATGCGGAGATTCACCATCGCCTCCAGTGCACCAGTGCAGCCTTCGGCAGTCTGAGGAAAAGAGTGTTTGAAGACCAGGCCCTCAAATCTACCGCCAAGCTCATGGTCTACAGGGCTGTAGTAATACCTGCCCTCCTGTATGGATCTGAGGCATGGACGATGTACAGAAGGAATCTCAAGTCGCTGGAGCACTGGAGATATATCACCAACGATGTCTCCGCAAGATCCTGCAAATCTCCTGGGAGGACAGGCGCACCAACATCAGTGTCCTCGACCAGGCTGACACCCCCAGTATTGAAGCACTGACCACACTCGATCAGCTTCGCTGGGCAGGCCACATAGTTCGCATGCCAGATACGAGACTCCCTAAGCAAATGCTTTATGCGGAGCTCCTTCATGGTAAACGAGCCAAAGGAGGACAGCGGAAATGTTATAAGGACACCCTCAAAGCCTCCCTGGTAAAGTGCAACATCACCACTGACACCTGGGAGACCCTGGCCGAAGACCGCCCGACTTGGAGAAAATGCATCCGGGAGGGCGTTGAGTTCTTCGAGTCTCAATGCAAAGAGCAGGAAGAGGCCAAGCGCAGGCAGCGGAAGGAGTGCACGGCAAACCAGCCCCACTGACCCCTTCCCTCGACGAATGTCTGTCCCACCTGTAACAGGGTCTGTGGCTCTCGTATCGGACTGTTCAGCCATCAAAGAACTCACTTTGGGAATGGAAGCTAGTCTTCCTCGATTCCGAGGGACTGCCTATGATGATGATGGTTTTGTAGCTTAGTTTCACTCCAGCGGGGAGCTTGTTGACCGTGAGGTGGTCCATGTCTCTGAGCCATACAGGAAGGTAGGTATTACTACAGCCCTGTAGACCATGAGCTTGGTGGTAAATTTGAGGGCCTGGTCTTCAAACACTTTTTTCCTCAGGCGGCCGAAGGCTGCACTGGTGCACTGGAGGTGGTGTTGAATCTCCTCATCAATGTCTGGTTTTGTTGATAAGAGGCTCCCGAGGTATGGGAAATGGTCCACGTTGTCCAGGGCCGCGCTGTGGATCTTGCTGACTGGGGGGCAGTGCTGTGCGGCAAGGACAGGCTGGTGGAGGACCTTTGTCTTACGGATGTTTAGCGGAAGACCCATGCTTTCGTACACCTCAGTAAATACGTTGACTATGTCCTGGAGTTCAGCCTCTGTGTGTGCACAGACGCAGGCATCATCTGCATACTGTAGCTCAACGACAGAGACTGGGGTGATCTTGGACCTGGCCCGGAGACCGCGAAGGTTGACCACACTCGATCAGCTTCGCTGGGCAGGCCACATGGTTCTGTAGTTTCGTTCCACTCCAACGGGGAGCTTGTTGACTGTGAGGTGGAGCATGGCAGCGAGGAAGATTGAGAAGAGGGTTGGGGCGATGGCACATCCTGTTTGACCCCGGTCCGGACGTGAATTGGGTCTGTAATAGATCCATTGGTAAGGATCATGGCCTGCATGTCGTCATGGAGCAGGCAGAGGATGTTAATGAACTTTTGGAGGCATCCGAAACAGAGGCTCCATAGACCCTCGCGGGTCGAAGAAGGCCACGTATAAGGGCTGGCGCTGTTCCCTGCATTTTTCCTGCAGCTGTCGCGCTGCAAGAATCATGTCCGTTGTGCCCCGTAGAGGACGGAATCTGCACTGTGAGTCCGGGAGGAGCTCCTCGGCCACAGGGACAAGGCGGTTGATGAGGACTCTGGCGACAACTTTCCCAGTGGCTGATAGCAGGGAGATTTCTCTGTAGTTGCCGCAGTCGGACTTGTCCCCTTTTTTGAAGATGGTCACAATCACTGCATCTCTGAGATCTCCCGGCATGCTCTCCTCCCTCCAGATGAGAGAGATGAGGTCATGTATCCGCGCCAACAGCGCCTCTCCACCATATTTTAGTGCCTCAGCAGAGATTCCATCTGCTCCCGTTGCCTTGTTGTTTTGGAGCTGTCTTATGGCTTTTCCTATCTCGTGCAACATTGGGGTTTCACTGAGCTGGTGGTGGGTCGCATGTTGCGCGATGGAGTTGAGAACACTCAAGTCAAAAGCAGAGTCTCGATTGAGGAGATCTTCGAAGTGCTCCTTCCAGCAGGTCCTGATTTGCCTTGGTGTCCTTGAGTGTTTCCCCATTCTTGACCAGTTGTGAAGTGGACCGTAGATGACCGTGACTGCGATGAAGAATCCTCGCACATCATGACTGTCGGCCAGTTGTTGTATCTCCTGCGTTTTCTCCAGCCACATCTGTTCTTTTGGTCCCAGGTTTTTTGTTGATCATCAGCCTTGAGCCGTCTGTAACATTGTTTTGCTGCTCCCGAGTTGGATTGCTGCTTAAGGCTCAGAAATGCTCTGCGCTTGCGATCTATTAGTTTTTGGATCTCCTGATTATTCTCATCAAACTAGTCCTGATGTTTTCTGGTTGAGTGACCAAGCGTCGCTTCACAGGCACTGGTTATGGAGACCTGGAGGGCAGACCAAGTGCTGTGGGCATTCTGCGTCTCAGGATCATCAAGGCACGCCAAGTTAACTGTGAGGCACTGGCTATATAGGGCTCTCTTAGCTGGGTCTTTAAGTGCCCCGGCATTGACTTTTTTGCAGCACTGCTTCTGCTGCCCCCTTTGCTTTGGGGCTATGTTGATGTCAATGATGGATCGGATTAGACGGTGGTCCGTCCAGCAGTTGTCAGCTCCTGTCATGGCATGAGTGATGTGCACATCCTTGCGATCCCTGGATTGGACGATGACGTAGTTGAGCAGGTGCCAGTGTTTGGAGTGAGGGTGCTGCCATGATGCCTTGTATTTATCCCTCTGGCGGAACAGGGTGTTGGTGATAAGAGGTTCATGTTCTAGGCCCCCGAGAAGGAAATAGATGGTTATGCTGATAGTTTTAGCTGAGGAAAGACGGGAGGAGGCTCGAGTGAAACATAAACGCCGCATGGACTGGTTTGGCTGAATCACCTGTTTCTGTATCATATATTCTATACATAGGATATATGACACAGAAATCCTATGTAATCCTATGTAATTAACAAATGACTTTTAATGTGGATCATTTCTGATTATTTTCACTATCTTGAACCATAGGATACTTTATACATGTCTTCATGACAGCTGTCTTCTCTAGTGATCTTCTTAGAATGTAAGATCCTAGAAGGTATTAATGTCTGTTCTTGAGCCAATTAGCTCATTTTAATTAACCAAATTACTATGTAAAATTATAGTACATAAAACTGCACTGATAGGAGACATCTTTAAGAATGTATTTTAAAAACAATCCTGAAATGGCACACACTGGACTTCATTTTGCTTTCGATTAATGCATCAGCATTGGCGTGGCTGAATTTGTTCATTTATTATATTTATTACTTTACATGAATTTCATTCTTGACGGATGAACTAAGACCGGCTAAATGAATTCCCTCATTCATAATTATCTTGTGATCATGATAACAGATCTCAGATCTGTGAGAAACTGGTGCAAAGCTTCAGCTGTATAGAGGTAGAGAAGCAATAAATGCCACTCAGAGCCAAGATTTTGGGTATTAGAGATATGGGTTTATCTGATTCGTGAAAAAAGAGCACTTCACCTGAAGAGATTAATCCTTTCCCTCACCAGTTCAGAAAGCATATAAAAGGATAGTTATGAACATGTGTGGTATGAGATTAATACCAGGCCCTTCTTTAAGCAAATATTTTTGACCAGATTTGAAGATATAGATATCCCTGATAGGCACACAGCAATATGCTGGAAGCTTAATGAAATGCTTCAATCCACAGGGAAATGGATTAATAACTTTTGGCTAATGATAACTGAGAATATAATACTGGTGTTTTATGGGTAGCAGACAAACCATGTCTGGAAAATGTTTAATATCCTGTGTTTCTTATAAACAACAAACCCCACTGAAAAGATATTACAAAATCACAAATGTAGGAATATTGATTGGAAAATATAAAACAGAAAACATAAAGAAGAAAACATATGGATGACCCTTAAGAAGCAAAGAATATTAGCTCACAATCTTTACTATCTTTAAATCTGCATACAAAACGAAGCACAGGCAGGCACTCAGTGCACATTTAGACACTGCCCATCACATAAGGAAAATCGAGGCACAGCAGCTTATCAATGGTACGTAAAAAAACCTGTCAAATATTATTCAAACAAAGGGAAATGAATAATAATCATCGGCCACTATTATAATTTACATAAGCACATAAGAACATAAGAAATAGGAACAAGAGAAGGCCATACGACCCTTGAGCCTGCTCCGCCATTTAATATGATCATGGCTGATCCAATCATGGGCTTAGGTCTTCTTCCCTGCTCGCTCTCCATAACCCCTTATTCCCTTATCGTTTAAGAAATCGTCTATTTCTGTCTTAAATTTATTCAATGTCCCAGCATCCACAGCTCTCGGAGGCAGCGAAATCCACAGATCCACAACCCTCTAAGAGAAGAAATTTCTCGTCACCTCAGTTTTAAATGGGCGGCCCCTTATTCTAAGATTATGCGCTCTAGTTCTAGTCTCCCCTATCAGTGGAAACATTCTCTCTGCATCCACCTTGTCAAGCCCCTTCAAAATATACGTTTCGATAAGATCACCTCTCATTCTTCTGAATTCCAATGAGTAGAGGCCCAACCTACTCAACCTTTCCTCATAAGTTTCCTCATCTCTTGAATCAACCTAGTGAACCTTCTTTGAACTGCCTCCAAAACAAGTATATCCTTTCGTAAATATGGAAACCAAAACTGCACGCAGTATTCCAGGTGTGGCCTCACCAATACCCTGTACAACTGTAGCAAGACTTTCCTGCTTTTATACTCCATCCCCTTTGCAATAAAGGCCAAGATTCCATTGGCCTTCCTGATCACTTGCTGTATCTGCATACTAATCTTTTGTGTTTCATGCACAAGTACCCCCAGGTCCCGCTGTACTGCAGCCCTTTGCAATCTTTCTCCATTTAAATAATAACTTGCTCTTGATTTTTTCTACCAAGGTGCATGACCTCACATTTTCCAACATTATACTCCATCTGTCAAATTTTTGCCCACTCACTTAGCCTGTCTATGTCCTTTTGCAGATTTTGTGTGTCCTCCTCACACATTGCTTTTCCTCCCATCTTTGTATCGTCGGCAAACTTGGCTACGTTACACTCAGTCCCTTCCTCCAAGTCGTTAATATAAATTGTAAATAGTTGGGGTCCCAGCACTGATTCCTGCGGCAGCCCACTGGTTATTGATTGCCAACCCAAGAATGAACCATTTATCCCTACTCTCTGTTTTCTGTTCGTTAGCCAATCCTCTATCCATGCTAATATATTACCCCCAACCCCGTGATCTTTTTTCTTGTGCAGTAACCTTTTATGTGGCACCTTGTCAAATGCCTTCTAGAAGTGCAAATACACTACATCCACTGGTTCCCCTTTATCCACTCCGTTCGTTACATCCTCAAATAATTCTAGCATATTTGTCAAACATCACTTCCCCTTCATAAATCCATGCTGACTCTGCCTGACCAAATTTTGCTTTTCCAAATGTCCTGCTACTGCTTCTTTAATAATGGACTCCAACATCTTCCCAACCACAGATGTTAGGCTAACTGGTCTACTATAGTTTCCGGCTTTTTGTCTGCCTCCTTTTATAAATAGAAGTGTTACATTTGCAATTTTCCAATCTGCTGAGAAGATTGAACCATTTATCCCATTTGTTGTAGTTTAGCGTCTCACTCATAAAGCAAGAGCTGAACCATTTTATACAAAAGCAAAATACTGCGGATGCTGGAATCTGAAATAAAAACAGAGAATGCTGGAAATCTCAGCAGGTCAGGCAACATCTGTGGAGAGAAAAACAGAGTTAGCGTTTCGGGTTAACGACCCTTCGTCAGAACTTCCACTGAAAGGGGGAGAGGAAGAAAGAACAAAAGGGAAGGTCTGTGATAGGGTGGAAGGCAGGAGAGATTAGAGAGACAAAGGGATGATGGGCCGAATTGAAATGGTAATGATAGAGATTAGTAAAAGGTTAAGCTGGATAGGGTTTAAATGGCGTAGTAATGACTATTTAACTTTGATAAAACCTAAAAATATACAACTAGAAGAGAATTGTTAAAAGTGAGTTGGGACCCCTGAGAGGGGAAGATTGTCAATTTGTGAATGATGATCAGAAAATGGCAGAAATATTAAATAAGTATTTTGCATCAGTCTTTACTAAAGAAAAGCATACTGGAGAGGCAGTGAATCCTGGAGTGCCTGAGAGTGAGAGGAGTGATATTGTGATGGATAAAGGGAAAATACTTTGACTAACGGAAACAAAGCTCCAGGCTGTGATAGGATACTTCCTAGGATAACTAAGGGAGATGAGGGAGGAAATTGCAGAGGCCCTAGAAATTATAGCCTGGATTTTAACTCCAGACAGGAGTCGTGTGGACAAGGTCCAAAGCGGGCAGTTGCAACATGAGGCCCAGGAGATTTTAACTCCCGGGCCTCATTTCCATGTTAGCTGTCAGTCTCCCACCTAAACCTGGTGACACTCCTGCTCCTCTTGGCCCCACAAAAATTCTTCTTGCAACGTTGACATTTCCACATTTTTTAACCCAGATATATCCAGTCACCATTGCAGGCGCGAAATCTTTTCGCCGACATCTGCTCTGCTCCCATTAGGGAGGCTGGAAATCAGTGAGCTGCCTGCTACAGAGAGAGAGAGTGAAAATAAACTTTCTTCGATGTTATACCAGCCATCGCATATAACGGGCAAATCACGTTTGCACAAACAAGCCCACTATATCAGTAAAAGTGACTGTGAAGCAGTCAAATTGTTGTAAAAACACAATTAATATCCTTTAGGGAAGGAAACCTGCCGTCCTTACCCAGTATGGCCGATATGTGACTCCATTTCCACACCAACTCTTCACTGCACCCTGGAGTGGCCAAGCAAGCCACTCTGTTGTATCAAACCATTTCTCAGGGCAACACAAGAATCTTTTTCCTTGTTGCTCCCACCAGATGTTCGTGCCTCTCTAGCAGCAGCCAACAGCCCCTTAGACCAGGGGTTAGGACACAGCTGCAGACTCACAAATTTGCCAATGACACAAAGATTGGTGATTTAGTAAGTAGTGTTGACGGGAGCATAATATTACAAAGAGATATTGATGGATTAAGTGAGTGGGCAAAGCTGTGGCAGATGCATTGCAATATACATTAATGATTTGGATGAAGGAATTGAGTGTAATATCTCCAAGTTTGCAGATGACACTAAACTGGGCGGCGGTGTGAGCTGTGAGGAGGATGTGTCATGTATTTGACTGTCATTGCAACCCATGTATGAACTGACCTAAGTTGTACACTGTGAGAACACTGACCACTAGGTGGTGAACTTGTGGGAGACACTCCTAACCTGGACCTTCAGGTATAAAAGGGGAAGCTCCACCGACTTTCTTCACTTCAGTGCTGAGTAATAAATGTTACTGGTCACAGAGTGACCCCCTCTCAAGTATGGGCCTCGTGTGCATTTGTACTGTATAGTAAAGACATATTATTGGCGACGAGAAACTGGGATTTAAACCACGTGAGCATGGCCACTAGCAGCACAGACGAGAGGTACTGTGTTGGTGATGATTGGGACGATTTTATTGAGAGACTACAGCAAAGTTTCGTCACTAAGCAATGGCTGGGACAGGATTCGGCCGATAAACGCAGGGCTCATCTACCTACGGTTTGTGGATCCAGGACGTACTCCCTGATGAAGGACCTTCTAGCGCCAGAGAAGCCGGTGGACAAGACTTTTGAAGAGCTCAGTAAGTTGATCGGGGAACACTTTAAACCGGCGAGCAGCATGCACATGGCGTGACACCAGTTTTACACGCACTGGCGGCGAGAAGGGCAAAGCGTTCCAGACTTCGTGGCAGACCTCCGGCGACTGGAGAGCCTATGTAAGTTCCCAGATGCATGCAGAGCGGAGATGCTGCGAGACTTTGTTATTGAGGGCATCAGGCATGCTGGGGTTTTCAGGAAACTGATTGAGACCAAAGACTTGACCCTGGAAACGGCGGCTTTGATGGCCCAGGTATTTATCTCAGGGGAGGAAGAGACCAGAATGATGTTTGACAAAAATCTTGGTTTAAATGCAGCAAATGGACAGGGAGTCAACATTGTTAACGCGGCACACAGTTCTCCAGGCAGACAGGGACAATTGGATATGCCCGAGCATGTAGTCGAACCCAAAGGGGGAATTCAACAGAGACAATGGCTAGCTGAATGGTGATTCATGCCATCGCAAGGGACAATGTGGCCAGTAATGGGGCCATCAACATCTGTTAATGGTGCGCTTAAGGACAGTCACAGAGACAGTCAGAGATGATCGACTGGTAATGGACCTTTTGTTTCCAACAATGGCTCATGTTAGAGGTGTGGAGGCAAACACACAGCCAGAGCTTGCAGGTATCAGCAATATACCTGCAGAAACTGCAACGTCAGCGGTCACTTAGCGCATATGTGCAGGAAGCCTGCAGCCAGGTTGATGTACTAGGATGACGGGCCCGATATAAGCCCTACGAGGCCAAATGGACACTGGGAGAAATCGCTGGAAGTTGAAGTTCAGCAAGTTCATGTGGAGCACATATACAGTTCATACACCAGGACGCTACCGATAATGATGAAAGTGCTCCTCAATGGCATCCCAGTATCAGTGGAACTAGACACGGGGGCCAGCCAGTCCCTGATGGGTATCAAACAGTTCGACAAGTTGAGGGCATCCAAGGCCAGGAGGCCAAAATTATTGCCGATTGACACACAGCTACGGACATATACAAAGGAGATCATTCCGGTGCTAGGCAGCGCCATGGTAGTCGTGATCCACAAAGATTCATAGAACAGGTTGCCACTCTGGATTGTCCCGTGGACGGTCCCGCACTGCTGGGGAGGAGTTGGCTTGCTGTCATGAATTGGAAATGGGGCGATGTCAATGCAATTTCTTCTGTGGAGCGAGTATCATGCTCACAGGTCCTGGACAAATTTGACTCATTATTTCAACCCGGCATTGGCACTTTCATGGGGACCAAGGTAGTGATTCATATAAACCCGGACGCCAGGCCAGTACACCACAAGGCCAGAGCGGTGCCGTACATGATGCGGGAAAAGATAGAATGCGAATTGGACCGCCTGCTGAGGGAAAGCATCATCTCGCCAGTCGAATTCAGTGACTGGGCGAGCCCGATTGTGCCGGTGCTCAAGGCGGATGGGTCAGTCAGGATATGTGGTGATTACAAGGCCACCATCAATCGGGTGTCACTCCAAGACCAATACCCGCTACCGAGAGCGGAGGACCTCTTTGCGATGCTATCCAGTGCCAAACTTTTTTCAAAATTGGACCTGACTTCAGCTTACATGACCCAGGAGCTGGCGAGTGAGTTGAAGAAGCTGACCACCATCACGACACACAAGGGGTTGTTTGAGTACAACAGATGTCCATTCGGGATTTGCTCGGCCGCCGCGATCTTTCAACGAAACATGGAAATCCTCCTCAAGTCGATTCCAAGGACGGTGGTTTTTCAAGACAACATCGTCATCACGGGTTGCGATACTGAAGAACACCTCCATAACTTGGAGGAGGTGCTACGCAGACTGGGCCGGATAGATCTGCGACTGAAAAAGGCGAAGTGCGTCTTCCTAGCTCCAGAGGTGGAATTCCTGGAGATGAGGGTAGCAGCAGACGGGATCAGACCTACTGCGTCCAAAATGGAAGCGATCCAGAGAGCACCCAGACCCCATAACACGACGGAGCTGCGTTCGTTCCTGGGGATCCTGAACTATTTTGGTAACTTTCTTCCGAAACTGAGCACACAGTTAGAGCTACTGTATGTGCTCCTATGCAAAGGTCGCGAATGGGTCTGGGGGGACAGCCAGGAAGGGGCTTTTGATAAAGCACACAATTTGTTATGCTCAAACAATCTGTTAACGCTATATGATCCATGTAAGAAACTTGTTTTAACATGCGATGCGTTGTCCTATGGGGTCAGGTGTGTGTTGCAGCATGTTAATGCCAAGGGTCAGTTACAGCCGGTAGCTTATACCTCCAGAAGTCTGTCCCAGGCAGAGAGGGGCTACGGGATGGTAGAAAAGGAAGCACTTGCATGTGTATATGCAGTAAAAAAAATGCACCAGTACCTGTTTGGCAGGAAATTTGAGCTGGAGACAGATCACAAACCCCTAACGTCCCTTTTGGCCGACAACAAGGCCATAAATGCAAATGCGTCGGTCCGCATACAGAAATGGGCACTCACATTAGCCGCCTATGACTATACAATTCGGCACAGACCGGGCACTGAAAACTGCACTGATGCACTCAGCAGGCTCCCACGAGCCACCTCCGAGGGGGCAACCGAGCATGCTGCTGAGGTGGTCATGGCTGTTGAAGCTTTTGAAAGCGAAGGCTCACCCATGACAGCCCATCAGATCAAAGTCTGGACAAATAGAGACCCGTTATGGTCTGTCGTCAAGAAATGTGTCCTGAATGGGGACTGAGCAGCCACATGCCCCGAGGAATTTAAACCATTTCACAGGCGCAAGGATGAACTCTTGATTCAAGCCATTGCCTACAATGGGGAAACTGAGTAGTCATGTTCCAGATGGGCAGAGAGGTGTTCATCCGAGAACTCCGCAATGAGCACCCGGGCATTGTCATGATGAAGGCAATTGCCAGGTCACACATTTGGTGGCCAGGGATAGATGCAGACCTGGAACTTTGTGTTCGCAGGTGCAACGCATGTGCTCAGCTGGGCAATGCGCCCAGGGAAGCCCCCCTTAGCCCATGGCCCTGGCCCGCCAAGCCATGGTCACGCATCCATGTGGAATACGCAGGTCCTTTCATGGGAAAAATGTTTTTGGTTGTAGTAGACGCCTACTCCAAATGGATCGAGTGTGACATCCTCAATTCAAGCACATCCTCTGCTGCGGTAGAAAGTCTATGGGCAATGTTCGCCGCTCATGAACTATCGGACGTCTTGGTCAGCGACAATGGCCCGTGCTTTACAAGCATTGAATTCCAGGACTTCATGGCTGGAAATGGTATCAACCATGTCAGAACGACACCATTCAAGCCAGCCTCAAACGGCCAGGCGGAACGAGCAGTGCAGATAATCAAACAGGGGATGCTCAGAATCCAAGGGGGTTCCCTACAAAGCCACTTATCACGCCTCCTGTTGTCCAATAGATCCCGACCACACTCGCTCACACGGGTTCCACCCGCAGAGCTGCTAATGAAAAGGACGCTCAAAACCAGGTTATCCCTTATGCACCCCACCATGAAAGAAATTGTTGAGAGCAGGCGCCGATCACAATGTGAGGACCATGACGGGAATGCGAGGGCGCGATGTATTGATGTCAATGACCCTGGCTTTGTCCTCAACTACGCTGCAGGGCCCAAATGGTTTGCAGTCACTGTGATTGCCAAAGAGGGGAATAGCATTCTGGTAGTTAAACTTATCAATGGACAAATCTGCCACAAACACGTGGATCAAACTAAAAGGAGCTTCAGCAACCCCATAGAAGAAGCAGAGGAAGACCATGGTGTAGAGTTCACTCCACCACAGTTGACCGAACACCGGAACCAAGTGGAGGAGAGCCGAGTCACTGTGGGCAGTCCGGACAGGCCTGAGGCACCGCAAACAGCAGACACTCAGGCTAGCGCCCAACAACCGGAGCCCCAACTCAGGCGCTCTACAAGGGAGCGTAAACCACCATAGAGACATAACCTGTGATCCCAATAAAACTTTGGGGGGGAGGTGATGTCATGTATTCAACTGTCATTGTAACCCATGTATAAACTGACCTAAGTTGTACACCATAAGAACACTGACCACTAGGTGGTGAACTTGTGGGAGACACTCCTAACCAGTACTTCCAGGTATAAAAGGGGAAGCTACACCCACCTTCTTCACTTCAGTGTTGAGTAATAAAGGTTACTGGTCACAGAGTGACCTCCTCTCAAGTATGGGCCTCGTATGCATTTGGACAGTATAGTAAGGACATATTATTGGATGTTAAGAGGCTGCAGGGTGATTTGGACAGGTTAGGTGAGTGGGCAAATGCATGGCAGATGCAGTATAATGTGGATAAATGTGAGGTTATCCACTTTGAGGGCAAAAACACGAAGGCAGAATATTATCTGAATGGCGGCAGATTAGGAAAAGGGGAGGTTCAACGAGACCTGGGTGTCATGGATCAGCAGTCATTGAAAGTTGGCATGCAGGTACAGCAGGCGGTGAAGAAGGCAAATGACATGTTGGCCTTCATAGCTAGGGGATTTGAGTATAGGAGCAGGGAGGTCTTACTGGAGTTGTACAGGGCCTTGGTGAGGCATCACCTGGAATATTGTGTTCAGTTTTGGTCTCCTAATCTGAGGAAGGATGTTCTTGCTATTGAGGGAATGCAGCGAAGGTTCACCAGACTGATTCCAGGGATGGCTGGACTGACATATGAGGAGAGACTGGAGCAGCTGGGCCTTTATACACTGGAGTTTAGAAGGATGAGAGGGGATCTCATAGAAATATATAAGATACTAACGGGACTGGACAGGTTAGATGCGGGAAGAATGTTCCCAACGTTGGGGAAATCCAGAACCAGGGGACACAGTCTTAGGATAAGGGGTAAGACATTTAGGACTGAGATGAGGAGAAACTTCTTCACTCAGAGCATTGTTAACCTGTGGAATTCCCTGCCGCAGAGAGTTGTTGATGTTCATTGGATATATTCAAGAGGGAGTTAGATATGGCCCTTATGGCTAAAGGGATCAAGGGGTATGGAGAGAAAGCAGGAAAGGGGTACTGAGGTGAATGATCAGCCATGATTTTATTGAATGGTGGTGCAGGCTCGAAGGGCCGAATGGCCTACTCCTGCACCTATTTTCTATGTTTCTATGTTTCTATGTAACACAGGTAAGTGTGAAATCATCCATTTGGGATCAAAAATGGATAGAGCTGAGTATTATTTAAATACGGAAACGCTGGGAACAGTGGAGGTCCAAAGAGATGTAGGGGGTCCATGTACACAGATCACCAAAATGTAAACCAGCAGCTGCGCACCAGTTTCCTGCACTAAATTCTAGCGAGAGGTACAACCATGAGGCAGACCTATGGCGGTGTAGCCCTGAAGCCATGTTGTTGGCCCAGCATACCACAATTGGTGCTGTCGTAGTCTGGATAGGTGTACTGCTCCTGTCCAGCACCAGGGCATGAGAGCTAGCAAAGTTGGACCCTTTATTTATTACTATGGTACTATATTATATCAGCAAACCAGCTGCACTTCCACTACACTACCACCACCCATACTGTGTGCTATCCAGGAATATATCAGAAGAACAATTGAGTGTTGCTCCATTGATTGATGCCTGCCAAGATGTAATACTGCTGTCAATCGTCAATTAGTGCATGCATTATGACACTTTTTAAGACGTGGTAATTAACGTGATGTGCTCTACCTCCACTTGGAAAAGGGAAACCTTATTACTGGACCACCCTTGTTATCAAAATGTAATGGAGACATATCTTCTGGAATAACACTGTGGCCTAGAATTTGGATTAGGCCCAAAAACGAGCGGTGTCAAGGGCCAGCATTATTTGCCTGCACTCATCCAGGCAGCATGCAAAATTTGTGGTCCCTGCTTATTATAATAATTGGAGCGCTGATATCAGTGCTAAACGCGCTGCTGATTGGCTTAGCGCGCAACAGTAGGGCAGACAATGTCGGGTGCAGTCTAATAACCAGTAATGTTTGGCCTAGGATCTCTGCACTACTTAAAGGGGAGGTGCTTTGTTGCAGCAGCACCTCATTGTCAGTTTCTCTCAGCAACCAAGGGAGCCAGCACGACGGTTCTCGGATGGTGCACTGGTGGCCGTTCAAAGAAGGCAGGCTGCACTGTTCCCACAGGGTGGCAGGAAACCATCCAATGCCACATGCAGAAGGCTCTGGGAGGAGATAGCTAACTCCGTCATGGGCCAGTGGGGTCACAAGGACATGGATCCAGTGCTGATAAAAGTTTGATGAAATCACACGACAGGTCAAGGTGAATGAAGGCTTCAACAAATGCTGTATCCCACCGTTTGCACCACAAGCCTCACACACTGTTCAATGCACCACAGCCCCATCACTCACCAAACAAAGATCTCTACCTATCACCACTCATGCCTCACAATAATGGCTTTGCTTCACTCTCACAACCTTTACCATTGCTGCAACACTCACACCCATATCTCACACCTTGCACACACTGTGGCAGGCACATCACCCAAACACATGGCACCACAATCATTTCCCTTTCTCTTGCAAGCAAAGATGGCATTGAACAGGAGGGAGCAACGGCAGGTGGGTGGTGTCCAAGCTGCAAAATAGAACCTCAGCGACCTGAAGGAATCCGTTCTCAACATTATTGGAGGGGTCGTTACCAAGGCTGTGCCAATGGGAGAAGTTGAAGTCATTGCTGATAATGACGGTATGGTCATATCTAATCCTTCTTCTCATATCCCACTTCCCCCTCATCCCATAATCTCTTCTCACTTTCATGGTGTATGCATGGATATCTTGCTCCTCCCTCCCCTCACCACAGCCTGACTCCTGTGTCTTCCTGCTTTCAGATACCCAATAAGTGCCATCATGCACAGAAATCTTCCATCCCCTCAACTGGAGCTCAGACTGGAACATCAGGTCCTTCATTGAAACATCTGTGAATGCTCATGGAAACAAGTTGTTATATATGTAAACTTGTATATACTTTTCACAGCCACCAGAGGGCTCATCCCCTGGAGTCCCAAGGGATCCCATAATCCCTTGGGAGTACAGGTACTTAAGGATGCCTCATAGGCTGGAGAGGCACTCTGGAGACCTGCAATAAAAGACTAAGGTCACACTTTACTTTGAGCTCATAGTATCCAGTCAGATTCTTTATTCATGCATAACAACTGGCGACGAGATACAAATGACGAACCCAATGATGCAGAGAACAGTGGGAATCCTGGAGAATTTCTCTGAGGGAGATGATTGAGAAACCTTCGTGAAACGACTCGACTAATACTTCGTGGTCAATGAGCTGAATGGAGAAGCGAATGCTGCCAAACGAAGAATGATTCTCCTCACCGTCTGCGGGGCACCAACGGATGGCCTCATGAAAAACCTGCTTACTCTAGTGAAACCCACAGAGAAATCATACAATGATTTGTGCACACAGGTCCGGGAGGATCTGAACCCGAAGGAAAGCGTTCTGATGGCGAGGTATTGGTTCTACACCTACAAAAGGTCTGAAGGCCAGGAAGTGGCGAGTTATGTCGCCGAGCTAAGACGCCTTGCAGGACATTGCGAATTTGAAGGACAGTTGGAGCACATGCTCAGAGGCTTTTTCATACCTTGCATTGGCCATGAAATTATACTTCGCAAACTTTTGACTGTGAGACCCCAACCTTGAGTAAGGCCATAGCGATAGCCCAGGCGTTCATTGCTACCAGTGACAATACTAAGCAAATCTCTCAGCACATGAGTGCTGCTACAAGTACTGTGAACAAAGCGATGTTGTTTTCAAATCGCAACGTACAGGGCAGGCCCCACATGCCTGCAGCTGCACGTCCGCAGATGTCTCAGAGTCCACCATCAAGGGTGATGAATGCAAGGTCATTAACACCTTGTTGGCGCTGTGGGGGTGATCATCGTTTCCATTCATGCCGTTTCAAAGGGTACATTTGTAAGGGCTGTGGAACAATGGGACATCTCCAACGTATGTGCAGACGAACTGCAAATCCTGTTAATCCTGCAAACCACCATGTTGCAGAGGAGGACAGATCCATGGCAGATCACAATGAATCAGAGCCTCAGACCAGGATGCAGAGATATATGGGGTGCACACATTCACCACAAAGTGTCCCCCGATAATGCTGAAGGTTGAACTAAATGGACACCCAGTGTCAATGGAGCTGGACACGGGCGCGAGCCAGTCCATTATGAGCAAAAAGACTTTCAAAAAATTGTGGTGCAGCAAGGTCTCAAGGCCAGCCTTGACTCCAATTCACACAAAACAGAACTTATACAAAGGAACTGATTCCTGTAATCGGCAGTGCTACTGTAAAAGTCTCTTACGACGGAGCGGTGAACAAGCTACCACTCTGGGTGGTACCGGGCGATGGTCCCACGCTGCTCGGCAGCAGCTGGCTGGGAAAGATATGCTGGAACTGGGATGAAGTCCGAGCACTCTCATCCGCTGACGACACTTTGTGTGCCCAGGTCTTAAACAAGTTCCCTTCGTTGTTCGCACCAGGCATCGGGAAGTTCCAAGCAGCAAAAGTGCAGATCCACCTAATTCCGGAGGCGCGACCCATCCATCACAAGGCGAGAGCAGTACCATACATGATGAGAGAAGTGTAGAGATCGAGCTAGACCGGCTGCAAAGAGAGGGCATTATTTAGCCGATCAAATTCAACAAGTGGGTCAGTCCGATCGTCCCTGTCCTCAAGGGAGACGGCACCATCAGAATCTGTGGTGATTACAAAGTAAATATCAATCGTTTCTCCCTACAGGACCAATACCCACAACCAAAGGCCAATTACCTTTTTGTTATGCTGGCGGGAGGAAAGACATTCACAAAGCTGGACTTGACCTTGGCCTAAATGACGCAGGAGCTGGAGGAATCGTCGAAGGCCCTCACCTGCATCAACACACACAAAACTCTCTTCATTTATAACAGATGCCCCTTTGGGATTTGATCAGCCACGGCGATAATCCAGAGGAACATGGAAAGCTTAATGAAGTCGGTCCCTCGCACGGTGGTCTTCCAGGACGACATCATGGTTACAGGTCCGGACACAAGTGAGCATTTGCAGAACCTGGAGGAGGTTCTTAGCCGACTCAACCGCGTGGGGCTCAGGTTGAAACGCTCGAAGTGCCTTTTCATAGAAACATAGAAACATAGAAAATAGGTACAGGAGTAGGCCATTCGGCCCTTCTAGCCTGCACCGCCATTCAATGAGTTCATGGCTGAACATGCAACTTCAGTACCCCATTCCTGCTTTCTCACCATACCCCTTGATCCCCCGAGTAGTAAGGACTTCATCTAACTCCCTTTTGAATATATTTAGTGAATTGGCCTCAACTACTTTCTGTGGTAGAGAATTCCACAGGTTTACCACTCTCTGGGTGAAGAAGTTTCTCCTCATCTCAGTCCTAAATGGCTTACCCCTTATCCTTAGACTGTGACTCCTGGTTCTGGACTTCCCCAACATTGTGAACATTCTTCCTGCATCTAACCTATCTAAACCCGTCAGAATTTTAAACGTTTCTATGAGGTCCCCTCTCATTCTTCTGAACTCCAGTGAATACAAGCCCAGTTGATCCAGTCTTTCTTGATAGGTCAGTCCCACCATCCCGGGAATCAGTCTGGTGAACCTTCGCTGAACTCCCTCAATAGCAAGAATGTCCTTCCTCAAGTTAGGAGACCAAAACTGTACATAATAGTCCAGGTGTGGCCTCACCAAGGCCCTGTACAACTGTAGTAACACCTCCCTGCCCCTGTACTCAAATCTCCTCGCTATGAAGGCCAACATACCATTTGCTTTCTTAACCGCCTGCTGTACCTGCATGCCAACCTTCAATGACTGATGTATCATGACACCCAGGTCTCGTTGCACCTCCTCTTTTCCTAATCTGTCATCATTCAGATAATAGTCTGTCTCTCTGTTTTTACCACCGAAGTGGATAACCTCACATTTATCCACATTATACTTCATCTGCCATGCATTTGCCCACTCACCTAACCTATCCAAGCCACTCTGCAGCCTCATAGCATCCTCCTCGCAGCTCACACTGCCACCCAACTTAGTGTCATCCGCAAATTTGGAGATACTACATTCAATTTCTTCATCTAAGTCATTAATGTATATTGTAAACAGCTGGGGCCCCAGCACAGAACCTTGCGGTACCCCACTAGTCACTGCCTGCCATTCTGAAAAATACCCATTTACTCCTACTCTTTGCTTCCTGTCTGACAACCAGTTCTCAATCCATGTCAGCACACTACCCCCAATCCCATGTGCTTTAACTTTGCACATTAATCTCTTGTGTGGGACCTTGTCGAAAGCCTTCTGACAGTCCAAATATACCACATCAACTGGTTCTCCCTTGTCCACTCTACTGGAAACATCCTCAAAAAATTCCAGAAGATTTGTCAAGCATGATTTCCCTTTCACAAATTCATGCTGACTTGGACCTATCATGTCACCTCTTTCCAAATGCGCTGCTATGACGTCCTTAATAATCAATTCCATAATTTTACCCACTACTGAGGTCAGGCTGACCGGTCTATAATTCCCTGTTTTCTCTCTCCCTCCTTTTTTAAAAAGTGGGGTTACATTGGCTACCCTCCACTCGATAGGAACTGATCCAGAGTGTATGGAATGTTGGAAAATGACTGTCAATGCATCCGCTATTTCCAAGGCCACATCCTTAAGTACTCTGGGATGCAGTCCATCAGGCCCTGGGGATTTATCGGCCTTCAATCCCATCAATTTCCCCAACACAATTTCCCGACTAATAAGGATTTCCCTCAGTTACTCCTCCTTACTAGACCCTCTGACCCCTTTTATATCCAGAAGGTTGTTTGTGTCCTCCTTAGTGAATACCAAACCAAAGTACTTGTTCAATTGGTCTGCCATTTCTTTGTTCTCCGTTATGACTTCCCCTGATTCTGACTGCAGGGGACCTACGTTTGTCTTTACTAACCTTTTTCTCTTTACATATCTATAGAAACTTTTGCAATCCGTCTTAATGTTCCCTGCAAGCTTCTTCTCGTATTCCATTTTTCCTGCCTTAATCAAACCCTTTGTCCTCCTCTGCTGAGTTCTAAATTTCTCCCAGTCCCTGAGTTCGCTGCTATTTCTGGCCAATTTGTATGCCACTTCCTTGGCTTTAATACTATCCCTCATTTCCCTTGATAGCCACGGTTGAGCCACCTTCCCTTTTTTATTTTTACGCCAGACAGGAATGTACAATTGTTGTAGTTCATCCATGCGGTCTCTAAATGTCTGCCATTGCCCATCCACAGTCAACCCCTTAAGTATCATTCGCCAATCTATCCTAGCCAATTCACGCCTCATACCTTCAAAGTTACCCTTCTTTAAGTTCTGGACCATGGTCTCTGAATTAACTGTTTCATTCTCCATCCTAATGCAGAATTCCACCATATTATGGTCACTCTTCCCCAAGGGGCCTCGCACAACGAGATTGCTAATTAATCCTCTCTCATTACACAACACCCAGTCTAAAATGGCCTCCCCCCTAGTTGGTTCCTCGACATATTGGTCTAGAAAACCATCCCTTATGCACTCCAGGAAATCCTCCTCCACCATATTGCTTCCAGTTTGGCTAGCCCAATCTATGTGCATATTAAAGTCACCCATTATAACTGCTGCACCTTTATTGCATGCACCTCTAATTTCCTGTTTGATGCCCTCCCCAACATCACTACTACTGTTTTGAGGTCTGTACACAAATCCCACCAACGTTTTTTGCCCTTTGGCGTTCTGCAGCTCTATCCATATAGATTCCACATCATCCAAGCTAATGTCCTTCCTAACTATTGCATTAATCTCCTCTTTAACCAGCAATGCTACCCCACCTCCTTTTCCTTTTATTCTATCCTTCCTGAATGTTGAATACCCCTGGATGTTGAGTTCCCAGCCTTGATCATCCTGGAGCCACGTCTCCGTAATCCCAATCACATCATATTTGTTAACATCTATTTGCACAGTTAATTCATCCACCTTATTGCGGATATTCCTTGCATTAAGACACAAAGCCTTCAGGCTTGTTTTTTTAACACCCTTTCTCCTTTTAGAATTTTGCTGTAATGTGGCCCTTTTTGTTCTTTTTCTTGGGTTTCTCTGCCCTCCACTTTTCCTCATCTCCTTTCTGTCTTTTGCTTTTGTCTCCTTTTTGTTTCCCTCTGTCTCCCTGCGTTGGTTCCCATCCCCCTGCCATATTAATTTAACTCCTCCCCAACAGCACTAGCAAACACTCCCCCGAGGACATTGGTTCCGGTCCTGCCCAGGTGCAGACCGTTCGGTTTGTACTGGTTCCACCTCCCCCAGAACCGGTTCCAATGCCCCAGGAATTTGAATCTCTCCCTGCTGCACCACTGCTCAAGCCACGTATTCATCTGCGCTATTCATGGCGCCTGAAGTGGAGTTCCTGGGAAGAAGAATCGTGGCAGACAGCATCAGGCCCACCGATTCAAAGACGGAGGCAATCGAGAACGCACGGAGGCCACAGAACATGACGGAGTTGCGGTCATTTCAAGGACTCCTGAGCTATTTTGGTAACTTCTTACCGGGTCTCAGCACACTGTTAGGACCACTGCACGTCGTACTGGGTAACGGAGACGAATGCGTATGGGGCAAAAGCCAAGAAAATGCCTTTGTAAAAGCTAGAAAATTGTTATGCTCAAACAAATTGCTTGTGTTGTATGATCCATGTAAGCGTTTGGTCATAGCATGTGATGCATCGCCGTATGGCGTCGGGTGTGTATTGCAACAAGCTAATGATTTTGGGAAATTGCAACCTGTTGCTTATGCATCCAGGAGTCTGTCTAAGGCTGAGAGAGCCTACAGCATGATTGAAAAAGAAGCATTAGTGTGTGTCTATGGGGTAAAGAAAATGCGTCAATATCTGCTTGGGCTAAAATTTGAATTGGAAACTGACCATAAGCCACAGATATCCCTGTTTTGCGAGAGTAAGGGGATAAATACCAATGCATCGGCCCGCATCCAGAGATGTGCACTCACGTTGTCTGCATACAACTACGCCATCCGCCACAGACCAGGCACAGAAAACTGTGCCGATGCTCTCCGTAGGCTGCCATTGCCCACCATGGAGCTGGAAATGGCACAGCCCACAGATTTAGTCATAGTTATGGAAGCATTTGAGAATGAGCAATCACCCCTCACAGCCCGACAGATTAGAACCTGGATGAGCCAGGACCCCTTACTGTCTCTAGTTAAAAACGGTGTGCTTCACGGGAGCTGGTCCAGTGTCCCAGTGGAAATGCAGGAAGAGATAAAGCGGTTCCAGTGGCGCAAAGATGAAATGTCTATACAGGCAGACTGCTTTCTATGGGGAAATCGGGTAGTGGTTCCCAAGAAGGGTAGAAACACCTTCATCAATGACCTCCACAGTACCCACCCAGGGATCGTAATGATGAAAGCGATAGCCAGATCCCATGTTTGGTGGCCCGGTATCGTTGCGGACTTCGAGTCCTGCATGCACATATGTAACACATGCTCGCAGTTAAGTAATGCACCCAGGGAGGCGCCACTAAGTTTATGGTCTTAGCCCTCCAAACCGTGGTCTAGGGTCCATGTCGACCATGCAGGCCCGTTCTTGGGTAAAATATTCCTTGTGGTTGTAGATGCATACTCCAAATGTATTGAATGTGAGATAATGTCGGCAAGCATGTCCGCTGCCACCACTGAAAGCCTGCGGGCCATGTTTGCCATGCACGGACTACCCAATGTCCTTGTGAGCGACAATGGGCCATTTTTTACCAATGCCGAGTTCAAAGGATTCATGACCCGCAACGGGATCAAACATGTCACATCTGCCCCGTTCAAACCAGCATCCAATGGTCAGGCAGAAAGAGCAGTGCAAACTATCAAGTAGGGCTTGAAGAGGGTAACTGAAGGCTCACTGCAGACTTGCCTATCCCGAACCCTGCTTAGTTACCGTACGAGACCCCACTCACTCACTGGGATTCCACCTGCTGAACTGCTCATGAAAAGGGCACTTAAGACAAGGCTCTCGTTAGTTCACCTTGATCTACATGAACAGGTAGAGAGCAGGCGGCTTCAACAAAGTACATATCATGATAGCGCAAATGTGTCACGTGAAATTGAAATCAATGATCCTGTATTTGTATTGAATTATGGACAAGGTCCCAAGTGGCTTCCTGATACTGTTGTGGCCAAAAAGGGGAGCAGGGTGTTTCGGGTCAAACTTTCAAATGGACTCATTCACTAGAAACACTTGGACCAAATCAAACTCAGATTCACGGACTATCCTGAGCAACCCACTTTGGACCCAACCTTCTTTGAACCCCCAACATACACACTAGTGGCAACCGACACTACGGTTGGCCACGAAACAAAACCCATCATCCACAGCAGCCCAGCAGGACTCACCACACCAGGCAGCCCAGCAAGGCCTGCTGCACAGCAGCCCAGTGAGGGCCCAACAGATGGTTCACCAATACCAGCTTCTGCACTGAGAAGATCAACCAGGGAAAGAAGGGCCCCAGATCGACTCACCTTGTAAATAGTTACACTGTTGACTTTGGGGGGGAGTGTTGTTATATATGTATGCTTGTATTTACTCTGTACAGCCACCAGAGGGTTCATCCCTTGGAGTCCCAAGGGATCCCATAATCCCTTGGGAGCACAGGTATTTATGGAGGCCTCACAGGCTGGAGAGGCACTCTGGAGACCTGCAATAAAAGACTAAGGTCACACTTTACTTTGAGCTCACAGTATCCAGTCAGACTCTTTACTCATATATAACACAAGTCATCCTCATTCGAGGAATCGCCTATGATGAAGTACCATCAGCACAGCCAGTCCCTGAAGTTGTGGAGGAGAGTGATGGAGGAGAAGACACACTGCCAGTACACCTGACACCAGCTCAGAAAATAGCACAGTGTGGAATTTAGAGGGTAGTATAGATGCAGGAGCTGCACATGGTGAAGCACTGGGCATGAATGGGCTGTAGCAAGGCCGGGCGAAAGATTATTTTGGGGGCCAGGTCCCCAGAGGCGAGTTCACGCACAAATTCTGCTGCACATGACTGAGATAATGACCTTTGCTTGCAAGAGAAAGGTGATGGGAATGCATGCAGAAATCTTGGCCAGAATTTTCCCAGCCCTGCAAGTGCAGGTTTGGAGGCGGGCCGACTGTCAAAATGGCCGTGATTGACAGCGGGTCGGAAACCCACTATGAACCCACCTCCGTGTGAGTTTCTCAACTGTAACGTCAGCGTTCGGATAGCAGACCCAACAGCAAGCGGCGGAAGAGGTAATTTACATAATTAAAAGCTACTTAAATGGTAGTTAAGATGGTTAAAAGCAGGCACTTACAATTTTACCAACCTTTTGATGGGTTTGCCGTCCCTCGGGTTTCACGCTCGGTAAGTGTGTCGGGTTCTCAGTGACTCTCCATTGCTTTGGCTAGTTAGCAGAAGAGGTATAAAAGCTAGCATTTCACAGCTGTTCATGTTACAATGTCAGAAGACGAACCCTTCAGGTTTTGGAAAAGATTTGTGAGCTGTATGCACTTTGGAAGTGTTTGCAGTGAACTCTCTATTCACTGTCACCTCCTTGGAGCAACCTCTCTCACCATTGACAGGGAGCTTCTGTCATCTCAACCTCACCTGCCATCTATTCCAGCCCTTGAAAAAATTTCACCTTGGTCCTCAGAATCACACCACGATCAGCCCCAACACCAATATTATTGTCATGTATCTCACACTACTGTACATAACTGTATCTTACCATGCTATACATTACTGTAACGAGAGATGACCTGTAACCACAAGCTCACCTTACTACCAGGGGTGCACTTGCAAGAGACACGGGATACCTGTCCCAGACAGGTATATAAGGACAGGTCTCAGGCAAGTGTGGCATTCGAGAGCTGTGTAATAAAGATGCAGGCCCTGAGTGGAAATTAGTGACTGGGCAAGTCCCATTGTCCCAGTCATGAAGCCTGATGGATCCATACAAATCTGTGGGGACTACAAATCTACCATAAACAGAGTCTCCCTACAGGACTGATACCCGCTGCCCAGAGTGGAGGACTTATTTGCCACATTGGCTGGAGGAAAACTTTTCTCAAAACTAGATCTCACATCTGCGTATATGACGCAGGAATTGACCGATGAGTCCAAGCTACTCACCACCATCAACACACATCGAGTCTATTTCATGTACAATCGATGCCCTTTCGGCATCAGGTCAGCAGCTGCTATGTTCCAGCGCAACATGGAGAGTCTGCTCAAGTCCATCCCGGGGACGGTTGTATTTCAAGACGACATACTTATCACGGGCAGGGACACCGACTCCCATCTCCGCAATTTGGAGGAAGTACTAAAGCGGTTGGATCGGGTAGGCATAAGAGTTAAGAAATCCAAGTGCCTGTTTCTCGCGCCCGAGGTTGAATTTTTGGGCAGAAGGATTGCCGCTGATGGAATCCGCCCAACAGAGTCCAAAACAGAAGCAATTCGTCAGGCACCCAGGCCCCGGAATGTCTCAGAACTGCGCGCCTTTCTCGGGCTACTCAATTACTTTGGGAACTTTATGCAGAACTTAAGCATGCAGCTGGAGCCTCTCCACGTGCTACTCAGAAAGGGGTGCGATTGGTTTCGGGGGGACACCCAGGAATGCGCTTTCAATGAGGCACGCAAACTTCTGTGTTCCAACACTATTTTGGCTTTCTTTGATCCAGGTAAAAAGCTAGTTCTCAGATGTGATGCGTCAGCATATGGGGTCGGGTGCGTTTTACAACATGTCAATAGTGCGGGTAAATTACAACCTATAGCTTATGCCTCCAGGTCACTTTCGCTGGCGGAGCGCAGGTACGGTATGGTGGAAAAGGAGGCGCTCGCATGCGTGTACGGTGTCAAAAAGATGCACCAATACCTTTTCGGGGCCAAGTTCGCATAAGAAACCGACCACAAGCCCCTCACGTTCCTACTATCCGAGAGCAAGGCAATAAACGCCAACGCCTCGGCGTGCATTCAACGATGGGCACTCATGTTGGCGTCTTACGATTGCACCATAAGGCACAGACCACTGTGCTGACGCGCTTTAGCAGGCTACCCCTGGCGACCACGGAAGGGTCTGACGAACAGGACTGTGAGATAGTCGTGGCAATCAATGCCTTTGAGTCCACAGGTTCACCCATGACGGCTTGCCAAATCAGAGCCTGGACGACCAGCGACCCCACGTTATCCCTAGTAAAAAGATGTGTCTTAACTGGTGACTGGGCAGAGGCTCGCGATGCCTGCCCCGAGGAGATCAAACCTTGCCATAGGCGCATGCATGAGCTGTCACTACAAGCAGACTGCCTGATGTGGGGCAGCTGAGTAGTTATGCCTCTGCGAGGCAGAGAGGCATTTGTCCGGGAGCTCCACCGCGAGCACCCGGGGATCGTTCTCATGAAGGCTATAGCCAGATCCCACGTCTGGTGACCTGGCATTGACGCGGACTTGGAGCTCTGCATCCGACGGTGCACCATTTGTTCCCAACTCACTAATGCCCCCAGAGAGGCCCCCCTGAGCCCCTGACCCTGGCCCAACAAACCGTGGTCGCGGGTGCACGTAGACGATGCGGGCCCATTCATGGGCAAAATGTTCGTCGTAGTTGTAGATGCATTTTCAAAGTGGATCGAATGCACCATTTTAAACTCGAGCACCACCTCCACCACTGTGGAGAGCCTTGGAACCATGTTCGCAACGCATGGAATTCCTGACATATTGGTCAGTGATAATGGTCCGTGCTTCACCAGCGCAGAATTCCAAGATTTTATGAGTGAATAAATCATGTTAAGATGGCACCGTTCAAGCCGGCCTCCAACAGCCAGTCAGAGCGAGCAGTGCAGATCATTAAACAAGGATGCTCAAAATCCAAGTTCCCACGCTGCAGGGCCGCCTGTTGCGACTGCTGCTGGCATACAGATCTCGTCCGCATTCACTGACTGGAGTTCCCCCCGCGCAACTATTGATAAAATGGCCCTTAAAGACAAGGCTCTCATTAATCCTCCCAGACATGCATGAAATCGTTGAGGCAAACCGCTGTAAGCTAACTGAGTACCATGACCGAAATTCAAGGAGGAGGTAGAATGAGATAGGGGACAAAGTGTTTGTGCTAAACTATGGCAGGGGTCCCAACTGGCTTGCAGGGACAGTAACGGGTAAGAAAGGAAACAGGCTACTGCTGGTACAAATGGACAATGGCCAAACCTGCCGGAGGCATGTAGACCAAGTCAAAAGTAGATTTACCAACAACACTGCTGAACCAGACGCAGACTTCAATGTGGAACTCACACCACACCTGGTGGACAGACAGAGGGAACAACCTAAGGAAAGGGCAATCCCAACAGACAGCCCAGGCGAGACACCAGCAATCACACCGAAAGAAAAACAGGCAGCAAGGCAAACAACTGAACCACAACTAAGACGCTCCACGCGAGAGCGTAGACCACCTGAGAGACTGAACCTATAAAGACAATAAGACCTTGGGGGAGGGTGATGTCATGTATCTCACACTACTGTACATAACTGTATCTTACCATGCTATACATGACTGTAACTAGAGATAACCTGTAACCACAAGCTTACCTTACCACCAGGGGTGCACTTGCAGGAGACACTGGATACCCGTCCCAGACAGGTATATAAGGACAGGTCTCAGGCAAGTGTGGCATTCGAGAGCTGTGTAATAAAGGTGCAGGTCCTGAGTGACCTTGACTTCAGCATGTGCCTCGTGTGAGTCAGTACTGCAGGGACAGGACTTTACAATTACTGAGCACACCAGCATCACTACCAATAATGCCAACCTTCTCAGCAATCACCTGACTCTGCACAGTTCACAGGGCATCAGCACCCGACCACATTGCTGCCCAGGAGGCCAGTGATGGCCTCACTATGGCCACTTTTACTTCACTTCATGCTGTACACCCTGACTACCACATTGTATTTTATAGTCCCTTGAACACTCTTAGTTTAAATTAACACAATTTATTTGGGAGATCTCAAATAGCCATGTACAGATTAAAATGGAGTTCCTCATCGGACATGCAGGTTTCTTAAATACAGACCCCGGACTCTAGACCTCCTAGCTAGAGGGTGCTATACATTATATTGCTGCATCTTTCCTTTCATAAGAAACATATTGGATTGCAGTGAACTTCAATATAAGCTAGTAATTAACTTCTTATGAATGCATTTAGTAAACAACTACAAGTTTACAAACAACAACAAAAACCTTGTATTTTTGTTTCTTTATCCAAGTGCTGCATGTTTCACACTTTGAAACTTTGGGCTAGATTTTACACTTTTGTGTAGATTGCCCAAAAATGGGTGTTATTTCCGACGTGGGCGGTAAAAATGGGTTTTCAGAACACCGGCTTATCGCCCATTCTCAAAATCCCTAGTCTCCATTTTTGAAATTGGGCATTACCACGAGCGATATGAGATGGGCAGTAGCATTAAATCTCTCTGACCTTCCGTCGTAAAGTGTCGCCGTCCTTAGCAACGGCATGGCAATGCACGATTCCCGTGATTCAGGAGGTCAAGGGTCATCATGACATGTGCAGAAGAGGACACAGAGAGAGAGGGAGCTGAGAGGGACTGAAGGCATGTGTGGGTGTGGTGTGGCTGCTTTGGGAGGAAGGAGGGAGAGTTTAGAGCTTTAGAGCAAGTTGGAAAAAAAAATTAGCTGTTACCAGCCAGATATTTGCCCGAATATGGTGCCTATAATGGAGGGAGAGGAGAAGGCAACACAGCATGCTGTGGAGACTGACGCTGGTGAGAGCAGTGAGGTGGGAGAGGAGCACAGTGGAGGGCGCAAGAGAGCGAGGAGGTTTTCGGACGAGACAAATGCCTCCCTCCTGCAGGAGGTCGAGTCTCGCTGGGGTGATTTGACCCAGGGAGGGCGTGGGAAGCCCACCCCAAAAGCCTACCAGAAGATATGGGCCGAGATAGCAGAGATGGTCTCGTAGGCGATCAACAAGGAGCGTGAGGGCAACCAATGCCGAAAACGATGGAACGACCTTGTGGGTTACGCAAGGAGTAAGTATTACATTTATTTACATGTACTTATGTATTTATATAATTTAATTTGTAAGAGTCATGACTATCATCAGATGTGAGGTCTTTCACTTTTATCGGGAAAGTTGTACTCAAAGCCTGCGGTCACGGTGTACGTCTTTCGGTAAAGAATGATAATTATCTTAATCATCATGATTACATCTGTCAGTTATATGTTGTATCGGTCTCTGGGACATTGCCTGGCAATTATATCATGCAATGATCTCATGCCATGTTGTCCTGTTACTTTTTACAGAAGAAGCTATCGACGATGAGGTCCGTGCAGAGGCGAACGGGTGGGGGGCCACCAGTCACCAGCTACATCACTGACATGGAGAAGCGGGTGCTCGCACTAATGGGGAAGCACACCCAGATGGCTATCCAAGCAACTGCAGACCCTGAAGTGATGCCACGTGAGTAAAGTATACAACATTGTGTGATGTAAAGTCAATAGATGCCATACCCACTCATATCCAAACAATAATATATGATAGATGATTTCTAAAATTGTCCTATGAATAATGCTGGCCTAATGAAAATCATTGCAATGCACAATGTGTTGATAGTCATGAAATGTGATGGCTGTGATGATTTTGATAGCGGTGATGTTTTTGTCGTGCATATGCTGTGTGTAGCGCTGTAATCCATATTTACGAAAAGATATACTTGCTTTGGAAGCAGTTCAGAGAAGGTTCACTAGGTTGGTTCCAGGAATGAGGGGGTTGACTTATGAGGAAAGATTGAGTAGGTTGAGCCTCTACTCATTGGAATTCAGAAGAATGAGAGGTGCTCTTATCAAAACGTGTGACAAGGTGGATGCAGAGAGGATGTTTCCACTAATGGGGGAGACTAGAACTAGAGGGCATGATCTTAGAATAAGGGGCCGCCCATTTAAAACAGAGATGAGGAGAAATTTCTTCTCTCAGGGGGTTGTAAATCTGTGGAATTCGCTGCCTCAGAGAGCTGTGGAAGCTGGGCCATTGAATAAATTTAAGACAGAAATAGACAGTTTCTTAAACAATAGGGGGATAAGGGGTTATGGGGAGCAGGGGGGCAAGTGGAGCTGAGTCCATGATCAGATCAGCCATGATCATATTGAATGATGGAGCAGGCTCGAGGGGCCTTATGGCCTACTCCTGTTCCTGTTTCTTATGTTCTTATGTTCTTATCACCTTGTGACCCTAGCACCCCCTTCTCCTGTAATAACTTAATTTGTGTTTTGCAGCTCAGCCAGCAGCACAGCCCCAGGCAAGACCACAGAGGCCAGAAGGTGGGGCACGGGGCCGGCCTCGCCGGACGATCCTACATCTGGTGCTGAGGAGGTCCAATTCTCGCCCGTTAATCCGCTGGGTCTGTTCTCTACGGATGAGAGCGCTGACTTCGAGGAACCTGCATCGCCAGGCTCCAGAAGGCATTCCACCCCATCGAGTGCCCCTTCGGCCATTCCCGCCTCCACTCTGGAGGTACTGGGCCAAAGCACCTCGTCACAGGGCACCCCATTTGTCCCCAGGATGGCGCCGACCCCACGGAGGTTTCATGGAAGCGGCAGGTCTGGTCCATGAGCGCAACATGAGAGCAGAGAGATGGTACAGTTGTTCAGGAGGACTGTAGATATTGGTGACCAGATCCTCGATGCATTGGGGGGCATATCCCAACAGCTGACCACCATGGTTGAGTACATTCCGCAGATGGCGGTGGCCCTGGATGCAATAGCCAGGAACACTGCTACCACAGGCCTCCCAGTGGTCCCGGAGCACGGCACTCCTCCCCTAGGTTCCGCACCACCACTGCAAACGACACATGAGAGGCAGGACTAAGATCCTGCTTCTGGATCTGAGAATGTTCCCACCTCGGCACCCTCCTGTACCCATGCAACCACCGCATCTGCCTTCATCCCCCGCAATGAGGCTCCACCTGAGGAGCTCTTCGGCCAGGCGGCATGAAGCCAGGAGGGGAAGGGGTAGAGGTGGGGAGAAGAAGGGGAGGGGGGAAGGAAAGTGAGGTGCATGTCCGCAGGTGATGGCTGTGTTATATCTCCATCTGGGTGTATGCAATTTGTGGTAATGTATGGAGGGAGGGGACCACCCTTCCGCTTTGCCTTTGTATTCTGTGTTGCTGGACATGTTGAACATTTGATTGATGTCAATGGTGGAAAAAGTGGGGTGTGGGCAGGGGTTGAGTGATTTTTCCCGTGATACTTATGATTTCAGACCAATGGTCGTATAAAATGTTTTTTATTGAACATAACCTTGTTGCGCATTGTCTCAGATAGCTGGACCGTTACACACTGGTGATTCCTTAACATGAAAGTGTTAAATAAAACTTAACTTGAATCAACTTAAACTTTAACTGGCACCAAGGTGATGCCCACCATTGATGTCTGAGCTGCACATACACAGCAGTGTGTCAGCATTGTCACTCACAGCAACATTCCTTCAGGCAAATCGTTCATTTATGAGCTCCTGAAGTAAGAGTCTTGCAGCTATGTAGCCACGACGGGCCCTTTCCTGCGGTCTGTGGGCATGGTTGCACAGTCAGCCTGATTGTCTGGCCCTAGCACAGCATCCAGCTCCTCATCCTCCTCTTCCTCGCTCTCCTGAGGTGGACCATCAGTCGCTTGTGGCAATTCTTGTCCCCTCCTGATAGCCAAGTTGTGCAGCATGGAGCACACAACCACAAATTTAGCTACTTGCTCAGGGTTGCATTGTAGCTCCCCTCCTGAGTGCTCCAGGCATCTGAAGTGCTGCTTAAGCACAGTTATTGTTTTCTGGACCACATTGCATGTGTCTCTGTGGCTCTGGTTGTATCGCTTCTTGGCCTCGGTGTGGGTGTCACGCAGGGTGGTCATCAGCCAGGTGGCTAGGCCATATCGGTTGTCACCAAGCATCCAGCATTGTCCTTGTGGCTGACTCTTAAACATGTCAGAGACAGCGCTCTCACGCAGGATGTGAGCCTCATCGAAGCTGCCGGACATTTGGCATTTACTGCCATTATTATCTGGTTGTGGTCGACAACTAGTTGGACCTTCAGGGAGTGAAATCCTTTTCTGTTACGATAAAGCTCTGTGTCCTGAGAAAATGCCTGCATGGCGATGTAAGTGCATTGTATTGCTCCCTGGGGAACTTAGCAATGCGGTAGAATGCTCCAGCCCTGTCAGTCTGAGCCTCCGTGGTCATGGGGAAGCTGATAAAGTCCATTCTACACGCGTACAGAGCCTCCATGACCTGTCTAATGCAGCGATGGGTGGCATGGTGAGACAGAGGATAAATCTCGACCGCGGAGGCGCGAAAGGAACCGGACGCTTAGAAAGACAGTGATGTCCTGATGGCAGGCTGCATATCTGGCCTGATGAGCTCGCGTATTTCAGTGATCACCAACTTGTGGAAGCGTAGTCTCTGAAGGCAGGTGTGCTCGGACACATCGAGGTAAGACCTCGTCTCCCTGTAAGTGTGGGGTGTGTATGGTCTGGAACTCCTCCTCATTCTGGCATATCTTAGATTGGGCGCATAATGATGTGCATTAGACATTGTGCTATTTGCACTCTACAGAAATAACTAACATCTCCCAGTCCACTGTCCATTGCTGCATCCGGGAGGTCACAGAGGCTCTCTATTCTAGAAGAAGGGATTACATTGTCTTCTCTGAACAGAGAGAAACAGTAGTAGAGTGCATGTTGCTTTGCCAGGATAATGGGCTTCCCCATTGTGCAGGGCGCCATCGACTGCACTCAAGTGGCTTTGCAGACTCCGTATATCAATCCTGAGATGTTCCGTAACCGTAAATGCTACCATTCACTTAATGTGTAGTTGATGTGCAACCAACCCAGTGCACTATGATAGTGAATGCCGGCTATCCCGGAAGCAGTCATGATGCCTTCATCCTGCGCCAGTCCGGTGTGCCAGCAATCTTCCACCCACTACATCAAACCCGAAGGTGGCTGCTCAGAGACAAGGGCTATCCGCTCTGCACCTGCCTGATGATTTCCATCCGCAAACCCACAACTCGTGCCCAGCATTCATATAGTGACAGCCATGCTGCCACCAAGAACATCATCAGGCAGACCATTGGGGTGTACAAGGAACAGTTCCGCTGCCTTGACCACTCGGGAGGAGATCTCTAGTACACGCCGGAATGAGTGTCCTATTTCGTGGAGGTCTGCTGCATAGTCCACAACTTGGCCATCATGAAGGCGCAGCCCTTGCCACCAGGGATTGTGGGACCACCTCAGGAGGAGGAGGAGGAGGAAGGGGACGCTTATAAGGACGAGGTCAAGAATGAGAATGAGGAGGAGGAGGGAGGAGGCAGGCTGCAAATCCCCATTCCAGAGGACCTGCCGTCTGCGCCTCATCAGACTTCGATTCCAGTGAATGAAACCCCAGATCCCCGTTGCTCACCACATCCCCATCATACCATTCCTCTGTCACGGAACATCCCAGCGTCCTTCTGGGCACAAATCTAAAGTGAGAACCACCACAAAACACACATGCTAAACACAAATCATAAATTTATCAGAATCCAATCAACATTACAGTATCAACTAATCACCCTTGTGTTTTCCCTTAGTGCCTATCGTTTGTGTGCCTTTGCCTACTCTTGTGCTCCTATGCAGTGTTCCCACATTGGCTGCAGCATGGCTGGTGAAAGGCTGCTGACTTTCAGTGGGGGACAGTATAGATGGCTTTGCAGGACAACCTTGACCAGCTCTGGACCTAAAAGGCCTGGACGTAGAATGTACCACTTTTGCATGGGTGGCAACTGTCTAGGCTGTCTGGTTGGCTGATAAGCAGCAGCAAGAGCAATGGCAGAATGGCTATGGTGGGAGTAGGAATGCTGTCATCTTAAGAAAGAACAGCAGGTTCTTGCTCCACTCTCCCGGGGCGGTGCCTCAGCATTCCTAGCAATCTGTTGGAGGACAGATTGCTGGCCTGCTGCAACATCTTGCAAGCCCCTTTCGACGCTCATAAACCCAGCAACGATGACAGCAGTCTGTGCTTACATGACAGCAAGCTGAGCCTGCAGGAGAGCAAACTGCGCTTCCACTGCAGCATTGAGGCGTTGGGTCAATTCCACCTGGACATTGCCCATCACCCACAGCATCATGGCTGGATTAACAAGGTCTTTCCTGGAGTTGCCCACCATTCCCATGCTGTAAATCATGCGCTCCAAGCTCTGCGCAAAGACCCGTCCAATGTTGGAGCCGGACTCCTCCATGCTTCTTGACATTGACTACCCTTGTCATTGCACCTAGCAGCTGCGGTTTCTCCACAGGTGGCGGCATCGATGCAGCCGGGGCTACTGGTGATTGGAAGTCCATTCCCAACTCGAACCCGCTCTTTCTCCAGAATCCTCTCATTATTGGGCTTGTTAAGCTCGCCCTATGGGCTCCCTGGCCAATTAAGAGGAAGCCGGCCTGATGAAGTCAATTGATGATGCGTCATCAGGGGTTTCCTTAAAGGGACCATGCCCACAATGGTTTTAACAGTTGTGCTATCAGTGTTCTGCAGATTGAGGAGCTGCAAACACTGAGAAGCACTGCACAGAGGTGCAGGGCTGCACCCAGGCTCTCCCACGACTCCCTCCAGATGCTTAAGGAGGGAGTCACAGCACGCAGGAAGGTCCTCTTGACTTCCCATGTGTGGAAGGGACCTCCCCAGGGCACCAATGCAGCCTGGTTGCACATTGCACAGGAGGGCACAAGCAGGGACGTCGTCAGGAGGACCAGGCTGCAGTGACGCAAACCTTTCAATGATCTCAGTAGATCATAAAATGTTACTGCAAAGCCACATTCAACCTCATCCTGCTGTGCCACTCATCACATAGCCATCAATCTGCCTTCCCTACTCTACTCCTGAATATCCTTTCTCACGCTAACTTACCTTGCACCTCCACCCATCCCTCTCTCTATCTACATTATCACAATCCCCATCTCACTAGCCAACCCTCACACTCTCCCGCATCCTTGTCCAATCATACCAACTAACAACACACAAGGGTAGACACTTGGGTCCTTTAGCCAGTGTTCATTCTCATCCTGCTGTGCCTATAAAAGGCTCAGCAGCAGTTCATGGTCGGAGAGGCCAGCGGGGAGCAGCAATCATTTGTGAGGCAGTGTGGGGGAGGCCTATAAAAGGCCCGGCAGCAGTTCGTGGTTGGAGAGGCCAGCCAGTGCAGCTGCAGCAAGGTGAGAAGGCAAAAAAGAAGCAGAAAGAAATCGAAAGGTGATGTCACAGCCAGGGGGTTAAGTGATTGGCTGGTGATTGGTAAGTAGTTTTTCTTTTTCTTTTATCAGTAAGCAACATTGTTGTTGCCAAATTAAGTTTATCGAAGAGTTAAGTCATGGCAGGAGAGCTCGGACATCTGTTATGCTCCTCCTGTACTATGTGGGAAGTCAGGGACGCCTCTGGTGTCCCTGATGACTACGTGTGCGGGAAGTGCATTCGCCTGCAGCTCCTGACGGACCACAGTGCGGCACTGGAGCTGCGGGTGGATTCACTCTGGAGCATCCACGATGCTGAGAATGACGTGAATAGCACGTTTAGCGAGTTGGTTTTACTGCAGATAAAGGGTACACAGGCAGATAGGGAATGGGTGACCAACAGGAAGAGCAGTGCAAGGAAGGTAGTGCAGGGGTTCCCTGCGGTCATCCCCCTGCAAAACAGATACACCGCTTTGGGTACTGTTGAGGAGGATGACTCATCAGGGGAGGGCAGCAGCAGCCGAGTACATGGCACCGTGGGTGGCTCTGCTGCACAGGAGGGCAGGAAAGAGAGTGGGAGAGCGATAGTGATAGGGGATTCAATTGTAAGGGGAATAGATAGACGTTTCTGCGGCCGCAACCTAGACTCCAGGATGGTATGTTGCCTACCTGGTGCAAGGGTCAAGGATATCTCGGAGCGGGTGCAGGGCATTCTGAAATGGGAGGGTGAACAGCCAGTTGTCGTGGTGCATATAGGTACCAACGATATAGGTAAAAAAACGGGATGAGGTACTATGAGACGAATTTAGGGAGCTAGGAGCTAAATTAAAAAGTAGGACCTCAAAAGTAGTAATCTCAGGATTGCTACCAGTGCCATGTGCTAGTCAGAGTAGGAATCGCAGGATAGCTCAGATGAATATGTGGCTTGAGGAGTGGTGCAGAAGGGAGGGATTCAAATTCCTGGGACATTGGAACCGGTTCTGGGGGAGGTGGGACCAGTACAAACTGGATGGTCTGCACCAGGGCAGGACCAGAACCAATGTCCGAGGGGAAGTGTTTGCTAGTGCTGTTGGGGAGATTTAAACTAATATGGCAGGCGGATAGGAACCGATGCAGGGAGACAGAGGGAAGTAGAATGGTGGCAGAAGCAAAAGATAGAAAGAAGAAAAGTAAAAGTGGAGGGCAGAGAAACCTAAGGCAAAAAGCAAAAAAGGCCATATGACAGCAAAATTCTAAAGGGGAAAAGTGTGTTAGAAAGACAAGCCTGAAGGATCTGTGCCTCAATGCGAGGAGTATTCGGAATAAGATGGACGAATTAACTGCGCGGATAGCAGTTAACGGATATGATGTAATTGGCATCACGGAGACATGGCTACAGGGTGACCAAGGCTGGGAACTCAACATCCAGGGGTATTCAACATTTAGGAAGGATAGACAGAAAGGAAAAGGAGGCGGGGTGGCATTGCTGGTTAAAGAGGAAATTAATACAATAGTAAGAAAGGACATTAGCTTGGATGATGTGGAATTGGTATGGGTGGAGCTACGGAATACCAAGGGGCAGAAAACGCAAGTGGAAGTTTTGTACAGACCACCAAACAGTAGTAGTGAGGTTGGGGACAGCATCAAACAAGAAATTAGGGATGCATGAAATAAAGGTACATGAGTTATCATGGGTGACTTTAATCTACATATTGATTGGGCTAACCAAACTGGCAAAACCAATGCGGTGGAGGAGGATTTCCTGGAGTGTATTAAGGATGGTTTTCTGGACCAATATGTCGAGGAACCAACTAGGGAGCTGGCCATCCTGGACTGGGTGATGTGTAATGAGAAAGGGCTAATTAGCAATCTTGTTGTGGGAAGCCGCTTGGGGAAGAGTGACCATAACATGGCCGAATTCTTTATTAAGATGGAGAGTGACACAGTTAATTCGGAAACTAGGGTCCTAGGCAAAGGTAACTTCGATGCTTTGAGGCATGAATTGGCGAGAATATACAATGGCAAACATTTAAAGATCACATGGATGAACTTCAGCAATTGTACATCCCTGCCTGGAGTAAAAATAAAACGGGGAAGGTGGCTCAACCATGGCTAACAAGAGAAATTAAGAATAGTGTTAAATCCAAGAAAGAGGCATATAAATTGGCCAGAAAAAACAACAAACCTGAGGACTGGGAGAAATTTAGAATTGAGCAGAGGAGGACAAAGTGTTTAATTAAGAGGAGGAAAATAGAGTACGAGAAGAAGCTTGCCGGGAACATAAAAACTGACTGCAAAAGCTTCCATAGATATGTAAAGAGAAAAAGATTAGTAAAGACAAATACTTTGGTTCTGTCTTCACAAAGGAAGACACAAATAACCTTCTGGAAGTACTAGGGGACCGAGGGTCTAGTGAGAAGGAGAAACTGAAGGATATCCTTATTAGGCGGGAAATTGTGTTGGGGAAATTGATGGGATTGAAGGCCGATAAATCCCCGGGGCCTGATAGTCTGTATCCCAGAGTACTTAAGGAAGTAGCCCTAGAAATAGTAGATACATTGGTGATCATTTTCCAATAGTCTATCGACTCTGGATCAGTTCCTGTGGACTGGAGGGTAGCTAATGTAACACCACTTTTTAAAAAGGGAGGGAGAGAGAAAGCAGGTAATTATAGATCAGTTAGCCTGACATCAGTAGTGGGGAAAATGTTGGAATCAATTATTAAGGATGAAATAGCAGCGCATTTGGAAAGCAGTGAGGATCGGTCCAAGTCAGCATGGATTTATGATGGGGAAATCATGCTTGACAAATCTTCTGGAATTTTTTGAGGATGTAACTAGTAGAGTGGACAAGGGAGAACCAGTGGATGTGGTGTATTTGGACTTTCAAAAGGCTTTTGACAAGGTCCCATGCAAGAGATTGGTGTGCAAAATCAAAGCACATGGTATTGGGGGTAATATACTGACTTGGATAGAGAACTGGTTGGCAGACAGGAAGCAGAGAGTCGGGATAAACGGATCCTTTTCAGAATGGCAGGCAGTGACTCGTGGAGTGCTGCAGGGCTCAGTGCTGGGACTCCAGCTCTTTACAATTTACATCAATGATTTAGATGAAGGAATTGAGAGTAATATCGCCAAGTTTGCAGATGACACTAAACTGGGTGGCGGTGTGAGCTGTGAAGGGGATGCTAGCAGGCTGCAGGATGACTTGGACAGGTTAGGTGAGTGGGCAAATGCATGGCAGATGCAGTATAATGTGGATAAATGTGAGGTTATCCACTTTGACGGCAAAAACGCGAAGACAGAATATTATCTGAATGGTGGCAGAATAGGAAAAGGGGAGTTGCATCGAGATCTGGGTGTCATGGTTCATCAGTCATTGAAAGTTGGCATACAGGTACCGCAGGCGGTGAAGAAGGCAAATGGTATGTTGGCCTTCATAGCTAGGGGATTTGAGTATAGGAGCAGGGAGATCTTACTGCAATTGTACAGGGTCTTGGTGAGGCCTCACCTGGAATATTGTGTTTAGTTTTGGTCTCCTAATCTGAGGAAGGACGTTCTTCCTATTGAGGGAGTGCAGCGAAGGTTCACCAGACTGATTCCCGGGATGGCTGGACTGACATATGAAGAGAGACTGGATCAACTGGGCCTTTATTCATTGGAGTTTAGAAGGATGAGAGGGGATCTCATGGAAACATAAGATTCTGACGGGACGGGACAGGTTAGATGCGGGAAGAATGTTCCCGATGTTGGGGAAGTCCAGAACCAGGGTCACAGTCTTAGGATAAGGGGCAGGCCATTTAGGACAGATGAGGAGAAACTTCTTCACTCAGAGAGTTGTTAACCTGTGGAATTCCCTGCCGCAGAGAGTTGTTGATGCCAGTTCATTGGATATATTCAAGAGGGAGTTAGATCTGGCCCTTATGGCTAAAGGGATCAAGGGGTTAGGAGAGAAAGCAGGAATGGGGTACTGAGGGAATGATCAGCCATGATCTTATTGAATGGTGATGCAGGCTCGAAGGGTCGAATGGCCTACTCCTGCACCTATTTTCTATGTTTTTATGTTTCTATGTTTAGCAGATTCCCCATGACCACAGAGTCTCAGACTGACAGGCCAGGAGCATTCTACTACATTGCTAAGTTCCCCAAGGTGCAGGGAGAAATACAGTGCACTTACATCACCATGCGGGCACCTTCTCAGGACCCAGAGCTTTTTCATAACAGAAAAGGATTTCAATCCCTGAAGGTCCAGCTAGTTGTCAACCACAACTACATCATAATGGCAGTGAATGCCAAATGTCCGGGCAGCTTCGATGATGCTCACATCGTGCGTGAGAGCTCTGTCTCTGACATGTTTAAGAGTCAGCCACAAGGACAATGCTGAATGCTTGGTGACAACCGATATGGCCTAGCCATCTGGCTGATGACCCCACTCCGTGACACCCACACCAAGGCCAAGAAGCGATAAAACCAGTGCCACAGAGACACACGCAATGTGGGCCAGAAAACAATAATTGTGCTTAAGCAGCGATTAGATGCCTGGATCACTCAGGAAGAGAGCTACAATACAACCCTGAGCAAGTAGCTAAATTCATGGCCGTGTGCTCCATGCTGCACAACCTGACTATCAGAAGGGGCCAAGAATTGCCAGAAGGTGCTGATGCTCCACCTCAGGATAGAGAGGAAGAGGATGACGAGGGGCCGGATGCTGACCTAGGGCCAGACAATTAGGCTGGCTATGCAACCATGCTCATGCCCCCCTCCAGACCACAGGAAAGATTCTGTGGTGGCTACATAGCTGCAAGACTCTTACGTCAGGAGCTGATATCTGAACGATTTGCCTGAAAGAACGTTGCTGTGAGTGACAACGCTGACACACTGCTGTGTGTGTGCAGCTCAGACATCAATGCTGACCATCACCTTGGTGCCAGTTAAAGTTTACGTTGATTGAATTTAAGTTTTATTTAACACTTTCACGTTAAGGAACCACCAGTATGTAACAGTCCAGCTATCTGAGACAATGCGCAACAAGATTATGTTCAAAAAAAAATGTTTATACCAACATTGGTCTGAAATCATAAGTATCATGGGCAAAAGCACCCCACCCCCGCCCACACCCCATTTTTCGACCATTAACATCAATCAAATGGTCAACATGTCCAGAACACAGAATACAATGCAAAGCAGGAGGGTGGCCCCCTCCTCCCATACATTACAACAAATTTCATACACCCAGATGGAGATATAACACAGCAGACATATACCTCACTTTCCTTCCCCACTCCCCTTCTTCTCCCCACCTCTACCCCTTCCCCTCCTCGCTCCAAGCTGCCTGGCCGAAGAGCTCGTCAGGCGGTGCCTCATTAGCGGGGATGAAGGCAGAGGCAGCAGTTGGACGGGTACGCGAGCGGGGAGTGCCGAGATAGGAACATTCTCTGATCCAGAAGCAGGATCTTGTCCTGCCTCTCATCTGTCGTTCACAGTGGTGGTGCGGAATCTAGGGGTGGAGTGCCGCGCTCCGGGACCACTGGGAATCCTGTGCCAGCAGTGTTCTTGGCTATCACCTCCAGGGCCTCCACTATCCGCGGAACGTACTCAGTCATGATGGCCAGCTGTCGGGATATGCCCCCCAATGCATTGAGGATCTGGTCACCAATGTCTACTGTCCTCCTGGACAACTGTACAATCTCTCTGCTCTCATGTGGCGCTCGTGGGCCAGACCTGCCGCGTCCACGAAACCTCCGTGGGGTCGGCGCCGTCCTGGGGACAAATGGGGTACCCTGCAGCGAGGTGCTTGAGGCCAGTACCTCCAGAGTGGAGGCAGGAATGACCGGAGGAGCACTAGATGGCCTTGGGGTGGAATGGCTTCTGGAGCGTGGCGATGCAGGTTCTTTGAAGCCCGCACTTACATCCATAGAAAACAGACCCAGCGGATTGACGGGTGAGAATCGGAGCTCTTCAGCACCAGATATAGGATCGTCTGGCGAGTCCGGCCCCGTGCCCCCACCTTCTGGCCTCTGTGGTCTGGCCTGGAGCTGTGCTGCTGGCTGAGCTGCAAAACACAAATGAGGTTATTAGAGGAGAAGTGGGTGCTAAGGTCACAAGGTGATTCCAGCGCTACACGCAGCATATGCACGACAAAAGCACCACCGCTATCAAGATCATCACAGATATCACATTTCATGACCATCCACACATTGTGCATTACAATGATTTTCATTAGGCCAGCATTATTCATCGGACAATTTTAGAAATCATCTATCATATATGATTGTTCAGATATGAGTAGGTGTGGCATCTATTGATTTACATCACGCAATGGTGTAAACTTTACTCACGTCGCTTCACCAGGGTCTGCAGAAGCTTGCGTGGCTGTTCGGGGGGGCTTCCCCACGAGTGCAAGCACCCGTTCCCCCATCTCAGTGATGTCACTGATGACTGGTTCCCCCCACCTGTTCACCTCTGCACGGACCTCATCGTCAATAACTTCTTCTGTAAAAGGTAACAGGACGATATGGCATGAGATCATTGCATGATATCATTGCTAGGTACAGTCACAGAACCTGAGACAACACATAACTGACAAATGTAATCATGATGATTATGATAATTATCATTCTTTACCTAAAGACGTGCACCGTGACTGCAAGCTTTGACTACGACATTCTCGGTAAAAGTGCAAGAACTCACATCCGCTGATAGTCACTCCTGACTCTTACAAATCAAATTATATAAATACATAAGTACATGTAAATCAATGTAATACTTACTCTTGCGGATCCCACAAGGTCGTTCCATCGTTTGCGGCATCGGTTGCCCTCACGCTCCTTGTTGGTCGCCGATGAGACCACCTCTGCTATCTCGGCCCATATCCTCTGGTAGGCCTTTGGGGTGGGATTCCCCCGCCCTCCCTGTGTCAAATCACCCCAGCATTACTCGACCTCTTGCAGGAGAGAGGCATTTGCCTCGTCCAAGAACCTCCTCTTTTGCGCCCTCCAATGTGCTCCTCTCCCACCTCACTGCTCTCGCCAGTGTCAGTCTCCACAGCGTGCTGTGACGCCTCCTCCTCTCTCTCCATTATAGGGCAAACTTGGGCAAATATCTGGCTGGTAACAGCTAATTTTTATTTCCCAATTTGCTCTAAATCTCTAAACTCTCCCTCCTTCCTCCCAAAGCAGCTACACCACACCCACACATGCCTTCAGTCCCTCTCAGGTCCCTCTCTCTCTGTCTCCTTTTATTCGCATGTCATGATGGCCCTTGACCTCCTGAATCGTGGAAATTGAGCATTGTCATGCCATTGCTAAGGACGGCGACACTTTACGGCAGAAGTCAGAGAGATTTAATACTACCGCCCATTTCATATCACCCATGGTAACGCCTAATTTCAAAAATGGAGACTAGGGGCTTTGAGAATAGGCGACAAGCCGCCGATCTGAAAACACATTTTTACCGCCCACACCGAAAATAATGCCCAATTTTGGGTGATCTGCACAAAAGTGTAATATCTAGCCCTTGGTCTCCGTATTTAAGGAAGGATATACTTGCATTGGAGGCTGTTCAGAGAAGGTTCACTAGGTTGATTCCGGAGATGAGGGGGTTGAATTATGAAGATAGGTTGAATAGGTTGGGCCTATACTCATTGGAGTTCAGAAGAATGAGAGGTGATCTTATCGAAACATATAAGATAATGAGGGGGCTTGACAAGATGGATGCAGTGAGGATATTTCCACTCATAGGGGAAACTAAAACTAAGGGGCATAGGCTCAGAATAAGGAGTTGCCCATTTAAAACTGAGTTGAGGAGGAATTTCTTCTCTGAGAGGATTGTAAATCTGTGGAATTCTCCACCCCAGATAGCTGTGGAGGCTGGGTCATTGATTATATTTAAGGTGAAGATAGACAGATTTTTAAGCGATAAGGAAATAAAAGATTATGGGGAGCGGCAGAGACGTGGAGCTCAGTCCATGATTAAATGGCGGAACAGGCTCGAAGGGCCAAATGGCGTACTCCTGCTCCTATTTCTTATATCTTATATGCGTACATGGATTTCCAAAAGGTGTTCGACAAAGTGCCACATAATAGACTTGCCAGCAAAGTTGAACCTCATGGAATAAAAGGGATGGATATGAAATTGGCTAAGAGACAGGAAACAGAGTAGTGGTGAATGGTTGTTTTTCGGACTGGAGGAAAGTCTACAGTGGTGTATATAAACTAAAGGGTACAAATCTAAAGGGGGTGCATGAACAGAGAGACCTAGGGTATGTGTGCACAAATTGTTCAAGATGGCAGGAGAGGTTGAGAAAGCAGTTAAAAAAGCTTATGGGATCCTGGGCCCCATGCATAGAGGTATAGAGATAGAAATTGCTCCACCCCTGCCCAAAATGGGAGACATGCACCCCGTTTGAATGGTTATTATTGCAGCTGCGGTTCAGGTCGCCTCTTGAGCGACATTCGTTGTTTTTTTTTCCTTGGATCCGGAAGTCGCTCTTAATGGGGGCGGTGACAACCCTTGAGGGGCGGACACTCAGCGGTGGCAACACCTGAGGGGCGGAAGTTGGGGGCGGTGCAGAGTGACCACCGCGATGACATCATCACAGCGTCGCATCACCACAGCTCTCCCCTTCAGTTAAAGGGGAGAGCCTCCACAATTTTAAAACTTCAGCCCACTGGGCCACCAGGGAGGGTTTCAGCTGGGCCAGCGATGTGGTGCCCAAGAGGGGGTGCCAGACTGCCTGTTGGCCGCCCGGCCGAAGCATAATTGTCAGGTCAACATGGCAGTCGGCCGACAAATAAAAACATGGTGAGAGCGGCAGTGCATTCTCCCCTTTAAGAGAAGCTGCACCGCCGTTGCAAAAGGCCACAGCCTCACTGGACCATCGGGAAAAACAGGTTTTGGCACGACCAGGCGGGCCGAAGATTTTCAGAGGGGAATGTCGCCGTCGGGGTTGTGGGGGAGGAGGGTGGAGGTGGATGTAGATCGGCGGAGCGCACGGTGATGATGCACTTACCACAGATCACCAGCGGCGGAGCAGTGGGGCGGAGGATCGGGGCACTGCCAGGAAAACTCGGGAGGGCAATTGGGCTAGCAGCGGCCACTCTACGAAAAGTCGGCGACCATTCCACTCCGCAGCGTGGCTGCCGATTTGCGGTGGTAACAGGCCTTAAGGAGAGGGGCAATTTCGGCCCCATAGAGTACAAAAGCTTAGATATTAGGATGAACCTGTATGAAACATTGGTTCAGCCTCAACTGGAGTATTGTTTCCAATTCTGGGCACCACATTTTAGGAAGGATATGAGGACCTTAGAGAAGGTGCAGAAAAGATTGACGAGAATATTTCCAGGGATGAGGGACTTCAGTTACATGGATAGACTGGAGAGGCTGGGGTTGTTCTCCTTGGAGCAGAGAAGATTGGGAGGAAATTTAATCGAGGTGTTCAAAATCATGAGGGGCCTGGACATCTTAGAATAAGGGACTGCCCATTTAAAACTTAGATGAGGAGGAATTTCTTCTCTCAGAGGGTTGTAAATCTATGGAATTCACTGCCTCAGAGAGCTGTGGAAGCTGGGTCATTGAATAAATATAAGACAGAGATAGACAGTTTCTTAACCGATAAGGGAATAAGGGGTTATGGGGAGCGGGCAGGAAAGTGGGCCTGAGTCTCTGATCGGATCAGCCTTGATCATCTTAAATGATGGGGAAGGCTTGAGGGGCCGTATGGCCTACTCCTGCTCCTATTTCTTATGATCTCCTATTTCTTATGTTCTTATGTTCTTATGACAGAGCAGATAGAGAGACCTGTTTCCATTGGAAGAAGCGTTGAGAACCAGAAGACACAGATTTAAGGTGATTGGCAAAAGAACCAAAGGCAACATAAGAAAAAAACATTTTTACACAGCGAGTGGTTAAGATCTGGAATGCATTGCCTGAAACGGTAGTGTAGGCAGACTCAATCACGGCTTTCAAAAAGGAGCTGGATATGTACCTGAAATAAAATAATTTGCAAGGCTACGAGGAAAGGGCGGAGGAGTGGGACTCACTGAGGTGCTCTTGCAGAGAGCCGGCATGGGCTTGACAGGCCGAATGGCCTCCTTCCATGATGTAGCCATTCTATAATCTATGTCCCCTTCTCCTAGACTCCCCCACCAGTGAAAAACGTTTCTCTCTATCTACCCTATCAACTCCTTTCAAACTCCTAAAGACCGCAATCAAATCAGCACTTAAATTTCTATATTCCAGGGAACACAAGCCCAGTTTATGTAATCACTGTAATGTATGTATGCCTGGGTTTACCTGCCACCAGGGAGAGTGACCGTTGGAGGTCATTGGGCCACAGACACACACGTGCAGCCCTTGTATATAAAGAAAGCTTCCATGTTTAATCCTCACTTTGAGAGCTAATAAAGTAGAGTCAGGTCACACCTGATTGAGTTCACGGTACTAAGCCTATTGAGTTATTGCATATGCAACATTTGGCGACGAGGCACAATACGAACTTTCACGCACAACAAAAAGGAGCACCATTGGAATCCTGGAGCAATTCGTGGAGGGAGAAGACTGGGAGGATGTTACAGATCACCTCGACCAGTACTTCGTGGCCAACAAGATGGATGAAGACGCTGACGCAGTTAGACGCAGGGCGGTTTGTGGTCCAAAAATCTATGGCCTCATAAGAATCTGCTCTCACCTGCATGTCCAACGGAAAAGACCTATGAGGAATTGTGTGCTCTGATTTGGGACCATCTCAAACCTAAAAAAGGCACCATTATCTCGAGATATCGCTTTTACAAGCATGTTTGTTCTGAGGGCCAGGAAGTGGCGGAATTTGTTGCCGACTTTACCTGTGTAAGTTTGGAACCGCGTTGGAAAACATGCTGCACGACGTCTTTGTAATAGGCATAAACCATGAGGTGATCCTGTGGAAGCTGCTGGCTGTGGAGGTGCTGGGTCTGAGCAGGACCATCACGCTCGTCCAGGCTTGCCTGAACATGGTCGATAGTACAAAACAGATATCCTCGCAGAGTCGGAGCTCCACGGCAAGTACTGTGCATCAGATTGTGTCGTCGGTTGGCAGAGCTGCACCTGGCAGGGCCTACCCGACTGTGTTTGCAAAACCTGTATCTGCTCGAAGTCCGCCATTAGGCACAAATCCGATTTCACCCTGTTGGTGTTGTGGGGGCAATCTTTGGCCTCATCAGTGCCATTTCAGGCAGTATATTTGTAGAGGCTATGCGAAAATGGGGCACCTTCAGTGGATGTGTCCGCAGCGCAGCAAGCCTGCTGCGACACACCACGTGGATGATGATGACCGATCCATACCGGATCCGGCAATGAAACCCGAGATACCCAAGGAGGAAGTGTATAGTGTACATTCGTTCCTGACAAAGAGCCAACCGATAATGATTGAAGTAAAATTGAACGCCGTGCCGCTTTCTATGGAATTAGACACGGGTGCGAGTCAGTTAATTATGAGCCAGAGGACTTTCGAAAAGTTGTGGGACACCAAGGCCGTGAAACCCAAGCTGAGTCCAGTAAATGCAAAATTGCGTACCTACACCAAAGAGCTCATATCAGTGATTCACAGTGCAGCAGTTAAGGTGTCGTACGATGGGGCAGTTCATGATCTATCGCTGTGGATCGTTCTAGGCAATGGTCCAACGCTGTTCGGCAGGAGTGGGCTCGAAAAAATAAAGTGGAACTGGAATGATATTAAAGCTTTGTCATCGGTGGATGATGCTTCGTGTGCTCAAGTGCTGAGCATATTTCCTTCACTGTTTGAGCCAGGCATCGGCAACTTCACGGGAGCCAAGGTGCAGATCCACCTGGACTCGGGTGCAAGACCCATCCATCACAAAGCCGGAGCGGTCCCGTACATGATGAGGGAGAAGGTTGAAATAGAACTGGACAGACTCCAACGTGAAGGGGTCATTTTATCGGTTGGATTTAACAAATGGGCTAGTCCCATTGTTCCTGTGCTGAAGAGTGATGGCACTGTCAGGATTTGTGGAGACTACAAGGTTACGATCAACTGAGTTTCGAAACAGGATCAGTACCCATTACCAAAGGCTGATGACCTGTTTTGCAACGCTAGCCGGGAGAAAGTCGTTCACCAAATTGGATCTGACGTCAGCCTATATGACACAGGAGCTTGTCGAATTGTCATAGAAACTTAAGTGCATCAATACGCATAAAGGGCTGTTCATTTACAACAGGTGTCCTTTCGGAATTCGCTCGGCTGCAGCCATATTTCAGAGAAACATGGAGAGTTTACTGAAGTCCGTCCCTAGAACCGTCGTGTTCCAAGACGACATTCTGGTCACAGGTTGTGACACCGCCGAACACCTGCACAACCTGGAAGAGGTTCTATGTCGTCTGGACAAAGTGGGGCTCAGGCTGAAACCTTCAAAGTGCGTCTTTATGGTACTGGAAGTCGACTTCCTGGGAAAGAAGATTGCTGCAGACGGCATCAGGCCTACGGATTCGAAAACTGAGGCCATCATAGAAACATAGAAATATAGAAATTAGGTGCAGGAGTAGGCCCTTCAGCCCTTCGAGCCTGCATCACCATTCAATAAGATCATAGCTGATCATTCACCTCAGTACCCCTTTCCTGCTTTCTCTCCATTTCCCTTGATCCCTTTAGCCATAAGGGCCACATCTAGACTCTATATATCTAACGAACTGGCCTCAACAACTTTCTGCGGTAGAGAATTCCACAGGTTAACAACTCTCTGAGTGAAGAAGTTTCTCCTCATCTCGGTCCTAAATGGCTTACCCCTTATCCTTAGACTGTGACCCCTGGTTCTGGACTTCCCCAGAATCGAGAACATTCTTCCTGCCTCTAACCTGTCCAATCCCGTCAGAATTTTATATGTTTCTATGAGATCCCCTCTCATTCTTCTAAACTCCAGTGAATACAAGCCCAATCGATCCAGTCTCTCCTCATATGTTAGTCCTGCCATCCCAGGAATCAGTCTGGTGAACCTTCGCTGCACTCCCTCAATAGCAAGAACGTCCTTCCTCAGATTAGGAGACCAAAACTGAACACAATATTCCAGGTGAGGCCTCACTGAAGCCCTGTATAACTGCAGTAAGACCTCCCTGCTTCTATACTCAAATCCTCTAGCTATGAAGGCCAACACGCTATTTACTTTCTTCACCGCCTGCTGTATCTGCATGCCAACTTTCAATGACTGATGTACCATGATACCCAGGTCTCATTGCACCTCTGCTTTTCCTAATCTGTCACCATTCAGATAATATTCTGCCTTCCTGTTTTTGCCACCAAAGTGGATATCCTCACATTTATCCACATTATACATTATGCATCTGCCATGCATTTGCCCACTCACCTAACCTGTCCAAGTCACCCTGCAGCCTCTTCACATCCTCCTCACAGCTCACACCACCACCCAGCTTAGTGTCATCTGCAAACTTGAAGATATTACATTCAATTTCTTCATCTAAATCATTAATGTATATTGTAAATAGCTGGTGTCCCAGCACTGAACCCTGTGGCATCCCACTAGTCACTGCCTTCCAGTCTGAAAAGGACCCATTTATTATAACTCTCTGCTTCCTGTCTGCCAACCAGTTCTCTATCCACGTCAATACATTACCCCCAATACCATGTGCTTTAATTATGTCATCAAAAATGCACCCAGACCCCAGAATGTGACAGAGCTGCATTCGTTCCTTGGTCTTCTTAACTACTTTGGTAATTTTTTACCTAAATTGAGCACATTATTAGAGCCACTGCACATGCTGCTCAGAAAAGCCGAGAACTGGGTTTGAGATGTATCTTAAGACAGGGCCTTCGAGAAGGCTAGAAATCTGCTTTGTTCCAACACATTGCTGGTACATTATGACCCGTGCAAGCATTTAGTATTGGCCTGTGACACTTCATCACATGGGGTTGGTTGCGTGCTCCAACAATCCAATGAGTCAGGCAAACTACAAACCATTGCGCATGCATCGAGAAGCATGTCTAAAGCGGAAAGAGCCTATGGCATGGTAGAGAAAGAAGCTTTAGCCTATGTATATAGGGTTAATAAGATGCACCAGTATCTGTTTGGGCTTCGTTTTGAGCTTAAAACCGATCACAAGCTGCTCATATTTTTGTTTTCCGAGCATAGAGGTATCAACACCAACGAGTCGTCCCGCATCCAGAGGTGGGTGCTAACATTATCTGCCTACGATTATGTCATTCGCCATAGACCTGGTACCGACAATTGTGCCGATGCATTGAGCCATTTACCGTTGCCCACGCCAGAGGTGGAAACACCACAGCACGCAGACCTACTGTTGGTCATGGATGCCTTTGAGAGTGAAGGGTCACCTGTCACTGCTCAACAAGTTAGGACCTGGACCAGCCAGGATCCGATCTTATCGATTGTAAAACATTGTGTCCTTAGTGGTGATTGATCGGCCATTCCCAGGGAAGTGTGTGATAGAAACATAGAAACATAGAAAATAGGTGCAGGAGCAGGCCATTCAGCCCTTCTAGCCTGCACCGCCATTCAATGAGTTCATGGCTGAACATGAAACTTCAGTACCCCCTTCCTGCTTTCTCGCCATAACCCTTGATCCCCCGAATAGTAAGGACTTCATCTAACTCCCTTTTGAATATATTTAGTGAATTGGCCTCAACTACTTTCTGTGGTAGAGAATTCCACAGGTTCACCACTCTCTGGGTGAAGAAGTTTCTCCTCATCTCGGTCCTAAATGGCTTACCCCTTATCCTCAGACTGTGACCCCTGGTTCTGGACTTCCCCAACATTGGGAACATTCTTCCTGCATCTAACCTGTCTAAACCCGTCAGAATTTTAAACGTTTCCATGAGGTCCCCTCTCATTCTTCTGAACTCCAGTGAATACAAGCCCAGTTGATCCAGTCTTTCTTGATAGGTCAGTCCCGCCATCCCGGGAATCAGTCTGGTGAATCTTCGCTGCACTCCCTCAATAGCAAGAATGTCCTTCCTCAAGTTAGGAGACCAAAACTGTACACAATACTCCAGGTGTGGCCTCACCAAGGCCCTGTACAACTATAGCAATACCTCCCTGCCCCTGTATTCAAATCCCCTTGCTATGAAGGCCAACATGCCATTTGTTTTCTTAACCGCCTGCTGTACCTGCATGCTAACCTTCAATGACTGATGTACCATGACACCCAGGTCTCGTTGCACCTTCCCTTTTCCTAATCTGTCACCATTCAGATAATAGTCTGTCTCTCTGTTTTTACCACCAAAGTGGATAACCTCACATTTATCCACATTATACTTCATAAGATTGAGACCAAATCTTACAGCCGTCGCAAAAATGAACAATTTATTCAATCTGATTGTTTGCTATGGGGTAATCATGTTGTTATGCCCAAGAAAGGCAGAGAGAGATTTGTACGGGATTTACACAGTACCCATCCCGGTATTGTGATGATGAAGGCCATTGCCAGGTCTCACGTTTGGTGGCCTGGAATTGACTCTGATCTGGAATCATGTGTGCATCAGTGCAACACTTGCATGCAGTTAAGCAATGCACCAGTGGATCTCCGCTAAGTCTGTGGTCGTGGCCATCCAAACCATGGTCGAGGATCCACATCGACTATGCGGGTCCTTTCCTGGGCAAAATGTTTTTGGCGGTGGTGGATGCGTATTCCAAATGGATAGAATGTGTAATCATGTCATCCAGCACATCCACAGCCACCATTGAGAGCCTTCATGCCATGTTCGCCACCCATGGTCTGCCCGACATCGTTGTGAGCGACAATGGATCATGCTTCACGAGTTTGGAATTTCAAGAGTTTATGAGACTCAATGGTATCAAGCACATAAGGTCAGCACCATTCAAACCCACGTCCAATGGTCAAGCGGAGCGGGCCGTCCAAACCATCAAGCAGAGCCTGAAACGCGTACCTCACGGTTCTTTGCAGACTCGCTTGTCACGCATACTGCTTAGTTACAGGACGAGACCCCACACGCTTACCGGGATCCCCCTTTGCTGAACTGTTGATGAAGAGAGGTCTCAAGACCAGGCACTCGCTTGTCCATCCTGATCTTAACGATTACGCCGAAAACAGACGTCAACATCAGCAGTGGTATCACGATCGCACTGCTGTGTCATGCAACATCTCTATTAATGATCCAGTGTATGTGTTAAATTATGGTCAAGGCCCAAAGTGGGTCACTGGCACTTTTACGGCCAAGGAAGGTAACAGGGTGCTTATTGTCAGGCTCACTAATGGGTAAACATGCAGGAGGCACATTGATCAGATGAAATTGCGGCACACAGATGAACCGGAACAGCTTGAAGGAGACATCATCAATGACCAACCGATTCATATTCAGCCATCAGAAGACCCGACGGTTGTCAATGAATCTGGACCTTCAGTCCCCAACATGGACACTGCCACTTCCATTAGATCGGCTACCCAGCCTTAAGTCATGAATGACTCGGAGAACTCACCCAGATCTGAAATTGAATTGAGACAATCAACTTGGGAGTGGAAAGCCCCGGACCATCTCAATTTGTAAATAGGACTGATACCAAGATTTCGGGGGGGAATGATGTAATGTATGTATGCCTGGGTTTACCTGCCACCAGGGGGGTGCGACCATTGGAGGTCATTGGGCCACAGACACACACGTGCAGCCCTTGTATATAAAAAAAGCCTCCATGGTTTAATCCTCACTTTGAGAGCTAATAAAGTAGAGTCAGGTCGCAACTAATTGAATTTACGGTACTAAGCCTATTGAGTTATTGCATACGCAACAATCACTCCTCATAATCTCACCCTTGGAGCCCGTTTAACATTCTGGTGAATCTGCACTGCACTCCTTCACAGGCCAATATATCGTTTCTAAAGTTCGGTGTCCAGAACTGTACACAGTATTCAGATCTAATCAAGACTTTGTATAGCTGTAGCAAAATGTCCTTGCCTTTATATTCTAGCTCTCTAGATATAAAGGCTAACATTCCATTAGTCTTTTTGATTATTTTTTATATCTGACTATTACGTTTTAGTGATCTGTACATGGATCCCTTAAATCTCTTTGGACCTCCACTGTTCCCAGCTTTTCACTATTTAAATAATACTCAGATCTATCCTTTTTGATCCAAAATGTTGACCTCATACTTACCTGCATTGAAATCCATTTGCCACCATTTTGCCCACTCACTGGCTGGGATTTCACCAAGAGAGGCGCGTTTGATGCTGCGACATTGATGTAGCATCCAAAGTGCAGTCCGCCCTCTCCCTTCAATCTTCATGGCTGGGGCTTGTTAAGCCCGCCCAATGGGTTTCTCGGCCTATTAAGTGGAAGTGTGTCTGAAGACATGTCATCAACCAGTGTCCTTAAAGGGAGCATGCCCAACTTTTATTGACTGTTCATCTGTCAGTCTTTTGCAGCATTGAGCTACTGCAAACACTGACAAACACTGCACAAAGGTGCATGGCTTCAGCCAGCCTCTCCCATGATTCCCTCCAGATGCTTGTGGAGGGAGTCACAGCACACAAGGAGGTTCTCTTCTATTCCCATAGATGGAATAGACCTCTCCAGGAGACCAACGAGCCTGGTTGCACATTGCACATGAGGGCACAAGCGGGGATGTCATCTGGAGGAGCTGGGTGCAGTGACACAAACCTTTCAATGATCTCAGTAGATCATGAAACATTACTGCAAAGCCATACTCAACCTCATCCTGCTGTGCCACTCATCACATCCCCATCACTCTGCCTTCCCTACTCAACCCCTACACATCTTTACTCACACCAAATTACCTTGTACCTCCACCCATCCCTCTCTCTATCTGTCTATCTACATTATCAGTTCCCCATTTCACTAGCCACCCCTCACACTTGCCCTCATCCTTGTCCAATCATACCAACCAACAATACACAAGGGTAAGCACTTGGGTCCATTAGCCAATGTTCATGTATAGTTAATGTTGCTATGTTGTCAAACATTGAAATCTTTATTTTCAGGACATTGCATCTTGGACAGATTTGTGGGCACCTTTGGAAATGAATTGCAGTGAATGGTGAGACATAAGTGCACCCACCACAATGATGATGAGTGTGAAAGGAATGGGTTGGATATTGCAGGGATGGTTTATGGAGCTGGTGTGGGGTGGTGCCAACCTGGCACTTTATGTGGCAGTCAGGGTGTACAACGTGAAGTGAACTAAATGTGGCCATGGTGAGGCCATCACTGGCCTCCCGGGCAGCAATGGGGTCGAGTGCTGATGCCCTGTGTACTGTGCAGCATCAGGTGATTGTGGAGAAGGTTGGTGTTGTTGGTAGTAATGCCAGTGTGTTTAGTGATGTTGGTGTTGGGGCTGATCATGGTGGGATTCTAAGGACAAAGGTGAGATTTTTTTCAAGGGCATCGACGCTGATGGAATAGATAGCAGGTGAGGTTGAGATGACAGAAGTGCCCTGTCAATGGTGAGAAAGGTTATTCCAAGGAGGTGAAATTGAATAGAGAGTTCAGCGCAAGCACTTCCAAAGTGCATACAGCTCAAAAGACTCTTCCAAAATCTGAAGGCTTCAGCTTCTGACATTGGCAAGTGAACAGATGTGAAATGGTAGCATTTATAACACTTCTGCAGCTGTCAACTTGCCAAAGCAATTGAGAGTCACTGAGAATCCGACTCCACTTACCTGGCGTGAAACTCGAGGGATGGCAAAGCTGCCAAAAGATTGGTAAAATTGTAAGTGGCTGCTTTTAAGCCTCTTAACTGGCAGTTAAGTAACTTTTAATGATGTTAATTACCTATCCCACCACTTGCTGTTGTGTCTACTATCCGAATGCAGATCTGACAGTTGAGAAACTCACACAGAGGCGGGTTCAGCCAGGATCCTGACCCGCTGTCAATCAGGGCCATTTTGACAGCGGGCCTGCCTCCAAACCCGCACTCGCAGGGCTGGGAAGATTCCGGCCACTTAATCTTTCAATGTCTCTTTGTAATTTTATGGTCCCGTTTACATTACTTACTATATCACTGATCTTTGTGTAATTGGAAAACTTGGTTATATGGCTCTATTATTCGCTAAGTTATTAATAAATGTAGTGAATAGTCATTTCCTTCTAATTCAAGTAAATACCTATTTTTTCTACTCTCTGTCTTCTGCCACATAACAGATCTCCTAACCAGGTCAATAATTTGCCTTCAATTCTATGAGCTTTGATTGTAGCTTACAGGCTCTTGTGTGGCACCTTATCGAATGCCTTCTGGAAGTCCATATAAACTACAACTATAGACATTCCCCTGTCTACTATAGTTAATTCCTCAAAAAATTCAATTAGGTTATTAGAAATGCCGTCCCTTTTACAAATCTCTCTCTAATCAGCTCAAATTTCTCTAAAGTGCTCAATCACTTTGTCCTTTATTATAGATTCCAATAACTTCCCCACAACAGATGTTAGACCAACAGGTCAATAGTTTCCCGGCTTGTCTCTCTCATCTCTTTTAAATAATGGAGTTACATTTGCAATTTTCCAATCCAATGGGACAAATCCTGAATCAGGAGAGCTTTGGAAAATTATGGCTAAACCATCTGATGTTTTTGACTTTTTTTTAACAAGGACACAATAGTTTAGATAGGGGTATCCCAGTCAGGTGGGAAAATGGAAGTGTGCAAGGATACTGTTATAGAGAAAGATTTTCCCCTAGGGCCACGGCACCTGTAGCATAGATGTTGTAACATATAAAAATTATAGTATTAAATGTGTGTGTAAAATGTATAAAGTTGGCTGCTCGTGGTTTAGCAAAGCCCCAAGGGATGTCAGCCATCAGAAAAGAGACTGCATTCTTAGTTACTGATAACGGCTGTGTTCTCATGCAGAAATACACTTCAGCTCTGCAGATGTTCCCAATCAGCAGGCTAACAGGCCTTAGACAAGACGTCCTGGTTCATGTTAGAACAATACGACTCTGTAACAGGACTAAGATAAGGAGACTGTCCAAAGACAGCACCCAAGGGCAGTAAGATAAGGGGGGGGCCAAGACCATGTCACAAGACCATGAATAACCCTTAGTAACACATGAGATAATCACGCAGTCACATAATGGTTAGAGACTACTTCTATTGGTCTATCACCCTTAGCAACACATGAGACAATCACGCAATCACCTAACACCAACAGATAGTAAAAGCTTTTACCGATACATAAAACGGAAAAGAGTGACTAAAGTAAATGTTGGTCCCTTAGAAGATGAGAAGGGGGATTTAATAATGGGAAATGTGGAAATGGCTGAGACCTTAAACAATTATTTTGCTTCGGTCTTCACAGTGGAAGACACAAAAACCATGCCAAAAATTGCTGGTCACAGGAATGTGGGAAGGGAGGACCTTGAGATAATCACTATCACTAGGGGATAGTGCTGGACAGGCTAATGGGACTCAAGGTAGACAAGTCCCCTGGTCCTGATGAAATGCATCCCAGGGTATTAAAAGAGATGGAGGAAGTTATAGCAGATGCATTCGTTATAATCTACCAAAATTCTCTGGACTCTGGGGAGGTATCAACGGATTGGAAAGCAGCTAATGTAACGCCTCTGTTTAAAAAAGGGGGCAGACAAAAGGCAGCTAAAACTATAGGCCGGTTAGTTTAACATCTGTAGTGGGGAAAATGCTTGAAGCTATCATTAAGGAAGAAACAGCGGGACATCTAGATAGGAATAGTGCAATCAAGCAGATGCAACATGGATTCATGAAGGGGAAATCATGTTTAACTAATTTACTGGAATTCTTTGAGGATATAACGAGCATGGTGGATAGAGGTGTACCAATGGATATGGTGTATTTAGATTTCCAAAAGGCATTCGATAAGGTGCCACACAAAAGGTTACTGCAGAAAATAAATGTACGTGGAGTCAGAGGAAATGTATTAGCATGGATAGAGAATTGGCTAGCTAACAGAAAGCAGAGAGTCGGGATAAATGGGTCCTTTTTGGGTTGGAAATCGGTGGTTAGTGGTGTGCCACAGGGATCGGTGCTGGGACTACAACTGTTTACAATATACATAGATGACCTGGAAGAGGGGACAGAGTGTAGTGTAACAAAATTTGCAGATGACACAAAGATTAGTGGGAAAGCGGGTTATATAGAGGACTCAGAGAGGCTGCAAAGAGATTTAGATAGATTAAGCGAATGGGCTAAGGTTTGGCAGATGGAATACAATGTCGGAAAATGTGAGGTCATCCACGTTGGAAAAAAAACAGTTAAAGGGAATATTATTTGAATGGGGAGAAATTACAACATGCTGCGGTGCAGAAGGACCTGGGGGTTCTTGTGCATGAATCCCAAAAAGATAGTTTGCAGGTGCAGCAGGTAATCAGGAAGGCGAATGGAATGTTGGCCTTCATTGCGAGAGGGATGGAGTACAAAAGCAGGGAGGTCCTGCTGCAACTGTACAGGGTATTGGTGAGGCCGCACGTGGAGTACTGCGTGCAGTTTTGGTCACCTTACTTAAGGAAGGATATAATAGCTTTGGAGGGGGTACAGAGACGATTCACTAGGCTGATTCCGGAGATGAGGGGGTTACCTTATGATGATAGATTGAGTAGACTGGGTCTTTACTCATTGGAGTTCAGAAGGATGAAGGGTGATCTTATAGAAACATTTAAAATAATGAAAGGGATAGACAAGATAGAGGCAGAGAGGTTGTTTCCACTGGTCGGGGAGACTAGAACTAGGGGGCAGAGCCTCAAAATATGGGGGAGCCAATTTAAAACCGAGTTGAGAAGGAATTTCTTCTCCCAGAGGATTGTGAATCTGTGGAATTCTCTGCCCAGGGAAGCAGTTGAGGCTAGCTCATTGAATGTATTCAAATCACAGATAGATAGATTTTTAACCAATAAGGGAATTAAGGGTTACGGGGAGCAGGCGGGTAAATGAAGCTGAGTCCACGGCCAGAACAGCCATGATCTTATTGAATGGCGGAGCAGGCTCGAGGGGCTAGATGGCCTACTCCTGTTCCTAATTCTTATGTTCTTATGTTCTTATGTTTAGAGACTACTTCTATTGGTCTATTTGAATCTATATGTAATCTATAATTAATATGATTGGATAGTGTCCGGCCGAAATGGGCTGATGTAACTGTAGTAAACTGTTGTAAAACATATAAAAATCTATGGACCCACCAGTTGCTTCATCTCCCCACCGACGTATTAAACCGTTTTGATGTATGGACCGACCCTGAGTGACGAGTGATTCTTGGAGGGTACATTCGCACTAACAATGGCATCACAAACAGAATATTGCAGAGGCCGTTGGGACACCCCTGGAGAATCTGGTGAGTATTGGCAAGAAATCCCGGGAGGAAGGGACCAGGTGGTGTCCGGAGGCCGACGCAATATCCAACCTGTGGGAAGGGTCGGACCAACCGGCAAAACGGTGGTAGGTAGTCGTTAAGGAGGCGTAGAGCACTGCGGGAATTGCTTAAACGTGTTTTAAGAATTGTGCGAGTTTGTGTAATAGCAGATTCGTAACCTGACAGTAGCTAGAAAACGGCCTACTGCAAGTCACGCTGGTACATGCGGACCGCCGAAAGTAAGGTGTTCCACTGCAAATCATGCTGGTGTAGGTGGACCTCCGAGAGTGGATCTTTAGCGAGCTACCCAAACTATATCTGAGTTAGAAACAGCCTCCTACAAGTCACGCTGGTGCATGCGGACCGCTGAAAGTAAGGTGTTCCACTGCAAGTCACGCTGGTGCAGGCGGACCGCTGAGAGTTAGACCTCTAACTATCGCCACTACTAAATATGGCCAATATAACAACTGAATTCGAGTGGGGACCCAAAGGGTCCCTTACCCGCCACCTGGCGGAGAAACAAAAGAAAGTAATAGAAAAGGCCTGGGTTCGAATTCTTCGAGGCCACGTAAAATTAACAGAGAAAGTAAATCAATCATGTATTAATCTATCATCATGTATTAATTTATTTAAAAAAAATCTTAAGTGATGTATGGATCAAAAAAAAATAGAGCCGCCCAAACAATAAGCTTTGTTGAATGAAGAGAGACTTTTGTGAATGTCTGTCTTTGAGTGAGAGTGCTTGTGTAATTTTTTGACTGTGGAATGAATTTTTCATGTGTCTGAAAGCCTGTTTGGAAAAATGGTGGATCTGTCTGTTTGTTTTAGCTCCACCCACTCTTTCAGACAGAGTGAAAGCTTTTTTTAATCCTTTGTAGTGTTGTCCTGTATGTAGAAAGTTTTAAGTTAGAAACGTAGATGTGGATTTATTTGGATGATAAGTTATGGTGCTAGGAAATGCCCAAAGGATATAGGTTTGTTGAGCAAAAGATTAAAAAAATACATGGTCCCGGTGGTTTTAAAAAAAAATGTATTTGACACGCTCACTTACTTGTCGAAAGAAAACCCGCAATCATCGATTACATTGGGTTGAAAGACATAAATTTAGTCTGGAAATGAGATAAAGAATGCATTGTTTTTAAAAAAGCCTGCGTGGGTCTCTCGAGGTTGCAGGCTGGGGGAAATACGCTCCCATTTTCCTTTGTGTAAAACCTTGACACGAAAGCTTCTAGCTCAGTAAAAAGAGTTTTAAATAAAAGATTGGCATTACAAAATTTGAATTAAGAGAAGGCACAGCAAAATACTGAGATAGATTCAAACTAAAAAAAAAATATTAAATTAAATCTGATGTTAAAACAGCAAGCTTTAGCAGTTTAGAAAAAAGGACATTGTAACGGCCTTGAAACTGGAACATTTGAGATAACGAAAAGCAACTCTCAAAGCCTATGTGCTAGACTCCGTTCTAGTTATGGAAAAGAAAAAGAAAGATAAAGACGCAGCCTTGAAAGAAAATAAATTGAACGAATTTGAAAGAAAAAGTGTCTTCGATTGTCTGATGATTTTAAATTAACAAATTTACCGAGACATGAGCCCTCTATGTAAAATACAAAACCTAATTAGAAAAAAGGAGATCTAAAAAAAAAAGATGTAACGTACTAAATAGGTGCTGTAAGAAAAGGAAAGAGTGTTTGCGAAGGAAAAAGACATAACATACTAAATACTAGTGGATATTGGCTGTGAAAAAGATATTGGTTTAATTGAAAAATTTTTGGAAGAGGTAAAAGACACTCTCCATTGATAATGATTTTAAATTACGAGAAAGTTTCACTGCAGTTTGAAAAGATTTCCAGAATAGACGTTGTTTATCAAGAAAAGTCCCGAACAGTCCAAACAAGCAGGAGGGTTTTGAAAATAACGAGGAGAAAAGATCTAAGCTATGCGAACTCAGCACAGAAAGAAAAAAAAACTGGAAATGAGAAAATCTTACTGATTTTAACATTCTTATAGAAAATGGAACTGGCACGGAAGTTTAGATTTTGTGCTGAGGGAGAAATAAAACGCAAGATTTGCCCAGTGAATGGGACCGTAAAAAAACCCGAAATGTTGGAATGTATGCAGCTTGTGTGAAAATTGAATTTCAGCAAACAAAATAGCTATTAAAAATGTGTGGTCTCATTTTAAATCAATTGAAAAAAAAATCTTTGGTAAGTACTTAAATTAGAACTTAAGAAAAAATTGGAGTTTAATCTAAAATGCTGTCTTTCCTAATGAGAAGACTTTTATTCTGATGGCTTTATTAATGATTTCTGCTGTTTTAACGGATTCCTAATTTCGAACCAAGTTTTGAAGGCACAAAGACTAGAAAAAAAATTTTTTTCGGATGATTACGCGAAGTCACGTAATGACATCAGGCCTTCTTACAAACCTGTAAAGGAGTTAACCCTTTCCATTGATAGCTGTTTTATATTGGATATTATTAATTTGGATTTCTTAATAGAATAAAGAAGACTCGCCTGACAGATAAAGGAAATGGTGGGATAGTCAGGCTAAAAAAATAAATAAAATAGAACGAGCCTATGTAATAATACTTGCCTGATACAATAAAGAAATAGATACTCAAACAAAACAATAAGCTGGAAGAGATTTAACAAAACGGGACCAGACGGATAGTGCAGTGCGCAGCCATAGCACCATTACCGATGGCAATAGAGCCAATGTACCCCACGGTGGGGAGTCCTCAAACCCAACCTAACCCTTACCTCCGATTTCACAGAGTGACCTCAACATGCATGGATAAAAAAACAAAAAGGGCCACATTACAGCAAAATTCTAAAGGGGCAAAGTGTGTTAAAAAGGCAAGCCTGAAGGCTCTATGCGTCAATGCGAGGAGTATTCGGAATAAGGTGGTCGAATTAACTGCGCAGATAGCAGTTAATGGATATGATGTAGTTGGCATTACGGAGACATGGCTCCAGGGTGACCAAGGCTGGGAACTCAACTAGAATAGACTGGCGAGTGATACTTAAAGGGTTGACGGTGGATAGGCAATAGCAAACATTTATAGATCACATGGATGAACTTCAATAATTGTACATCCCTGTCTGGAGTAAAAATTAAAACGGGAAGGTGGTTCAACCATGGCTAACAAGGGAAATTAAGGATAGTGTTAGATCCAAGGAAGAGGCATATAAATTGGCCAGAAAAAGCAGCAAACCAGAGGACTGGGAGAAATTTAGAATTCAGTAGAGGAGGACAAAGAGTTTAATTAGAAGGGGGGAAATAGAGTACAAGAGGAAGCTTGCCTGGAACATAAAAACTGACTGCAAAAGCTTCTATAGATATGTGAAGAGAAAAAGGGTAGTGAAGACAAACGTAGGTCCCTTGCAGTCGGACTCGGGTGAATTTATAATGGGGAACAAAGAAATGGCAGACCAATTGAACAAATACTTTGGTTCTGTCTTCACGAAGGAAGACACAAATAATCTTTCGGATGTACTAGGGGACCGAGGGTCTAGTAAGAAGGAGGAATTCAAGGATATCCTAATTAGGCAGGAAATTGTGTTGGGGAAATTGATGGATTGAAGGCCGATAAATCCCCGGGGCCTGATTGTCTGCATCCCAGAGTACTTAAGGAAGTGGCCTTCGAAATAGTGGATGCATTGGTGATCATTTTCCAACAGTCTATCGACTCTGGATCAGTTCCTATGAACTGGAGGGTAGCTAATGTAACACCACTTTTTAAAAAAGGAGGGAGAGAGAAAACGGGTAATTAGCCTGACATCAGTAGTGGGGAAAATGTTGGAATCAATTATTAAGGATGAAATAGCAGCGCATTTGGAAAGCAGTGACAGGATCGGTCCAAGTCAGCATGGATTTATGAAGGGGAAATCATGCTTGACAAATCTTCTGGAATTTTTTGAGAATGTAACTAGTAGAGTGGACAAGGGAGAACCAGTGGATGTGGTGTATTTGGACTTTCAAAAAGCCTTTGACAAGGTCCCACATAAGAGATTGGTGTGTAAAATTAAAGCACATGGTGGTGGGGGTAATGTACTGGCGTGGATAGAGAATTGGTTGGCAGACAGGAAGCAGAGAGTCGGGATAAATGGGTCCTTTTCGGAATGGGAGGCAGTGACTAGTGGAGTGCCGCAGGGCTCAGTGCTGGGACCCCAGCTCTTTACAATATACATCAATGATTTAGACAAAGGAATTGAGTGTAATATCTCCAAGTTTGCAGATGACACTAAACTGGGTGGCGTTGTGAGCTTTGAGGAGGATGCTAAGAGGCTGCAGGGTGACTTGGACAGGTTAGGTGAGTGGGCAAATACATGGCAGATGCAGTATAATGTGGATAAATGTGAGGTTATCCACTTTGGTGGCAAAAACATGAAGGCAGAATACTATCTGAATGGCGGCAAATTAGGAAAAGGAGAGGTGCAACGAGACCTAGGTGTCATGGTTCATCAGTCATTGAAAGTTGGCATACAGGTACAGCAGGCGGTGAAGAAGGCAAATGGCATGTTGGCCTTCATAGCTAGGGGATTTGAGTATAGGAGCAGGGAGGTCTTACTGCAATTGTACAGGGCCTTGGTGAGGCCTCACCTGGAAAATTGTGTTCAATTTTGGTCTCCTAATCTGAGGAAGGACATTCTTGCTATTGAGGGAGTGCAGCGAAGGTTCACCAGACTGATTCCAGGGATGGCTGGACTGACATATGAGGAGAGACTGGATCAACTGGGCCTTTATACACTGGAGTTTAGAAGGATGAGAGGGGATCTCATAGAAACATATAAGATTCTGACGGGACGGGACAGGTTAGATGTGGGAAGAATGTTCCTGATGTTGGGGAAGTCCAGAACCAGGGGACACAGTCTTAGGATAAGGAGTAGGCCATTTAGGACTAAGATGAGGAGAAACTTCTTCACTCAGAGAGTTGTTAACCTGTGGAATTCCCTGCCGCAGAGAGTTGTTGATGCCAGTTCATTGGATGTATTCAAGAGGGAGTTAGATATGGCCCTTACGGCTAAAGGGATCAAGGGGTATGGAGAGAAAGCGGGAAAGGGATACTGAGGTGAAGGATCAGCCATGATCTTATTGAATGGTGGTGCAGGCTCGAAGGGCCGAATGGCCTACTCCTGCACCTATTTTCTATGTTTCTATGTTTCTATGAGTAGACCAGTACCTAACACCTGGTGATGACCAGGATCTGTTTAAAATTTGCAGATGAAACACCCACCGAGACGGAATCACAGTGGCCACTTCAGCTCTGCAGCTTGATGCTAGGGATCTCAATACTTATACAAGCATAGATAACCCGGATGGACTACCGGGGTTGCAGCAAATGTAGGAAAGACACACTTACCCGAACTATGGGATCTTGTTGAATTTAACTGATGGAATATGTATCCCAGCAGCCAAGGACTGGAGCACGGACAGACTTATTTCAACACATAATGTTAAGCATGGAATTGTGCCTGTTCTGATCAATATTTCAGGCATACAGATGCCGGAGTATTGTACAGAACAGGCAAGGAAGATGTATAATGTATTAAGTAAGGTTGTAATGCAGCAGGCTGCCAATGCCATGGGTGCCAGTAGGTTCCGAGGACAAGAGCAGGTGCATAGGCATAAGAGGGGAATAATTAATGACGCTGCTACCGGCTTTAATACCGGGATCTCCATAGTAAACTCACTGGATATACAAGGGCTGAATGAAAGGTTGGAACAACTTAAAGAGGTGATGAGGGAACTGTTAGAGCGGGCAGAGCAGAATCAGAAAGACCAAGCCGACTTGGGAAGGGAAGGCATGGAGATACAATTAGATGGAATTTCAGTAATCGAGACACATGCCAAAACAATTAATCGTCTAATTGACAGAGAAAAGGAGGATGCCAGAAAGCTCCGACAAGGGCAACTCTGTCATGCTTTTGGTTTGTGGATGGTAGGACAGATATGACACAACCTCGATCAGATCCGAAGGGGGGAGGTACCAGACTGGATAGACAGCTCACATCTGGCTCAGCTAGTCAAGCTGAAGGGGACACTGGATAACTGCACTTTGAAGGGAATAACCAGAGTATACCCAGCGATCCCAAACTGCCAAATGGGCAAAGTTGCCGGAGTTGGGATTGTCTTGATGATCCCTATAGTCACACAAGACTCAGGTCCTTTTCCTCTTTATCAACTGGAGAATATTGGGGTTGTACGGGACAATGCCTCCCTCCATTATTACTTAACCGCAGACTCCGCTATCTGTAGAGATAACACGCTATACGGCGTCTCCCTGACAGGGTGCAAACAAAGGGGCGAGATCACGGTGTGCCCCCACCCGGTGGGACAGGGAGAGTTAGATGAGCGTGGTTTTAATCGAACCGATGGATGCGTTTTGGAAATAGTACTTGCCCCCACACATTTTGTTCAGGCCGGGTACGGCGGCAAAGGGAGATACTGTGTCTCCACCACGGAACATCCATTTCAGTATAACGGCTTGCAATGCCAGATCCCGCAACCAAACTTCTGCTTTACACCCCTATGACCCGTTACTATAGAGCAAGCCCACATTATCCAAGTTAGACGGCGAGGTACCGAGAACATTGACGCCACCGATCAGCTCCATGATCACCTGCAGGACTATGACGAGCCAGAACAGGCCCCTATTCCCCATACAGCTAGTCCTAGCATTAGCATGGGGAGTCATGGCTTGCCGGTCCTGCAGATATTATGCACAACAACGGAGGTTTAACACCAGAGCTCAAATAAGCAAGGAAGTTCGCGTGACAGGCGAAAGGAATGATTCGAACTATATTAATTTGATCTAAAACAACTGGGACTCCCAAAATCGCGTGACTGGCCAGCACGTTGAAGCAGGGAGTACCGGGTGGTACACAAACATAATATAATATAAATTAGTGTCGGTTTCAGGGGTTTAGGACTAACCCCTTCACCGAAAGGGGGGAGTGTTATAGAGAAAGGTTTTCCCCTAGAGCAACAGCACCTGTAGCATAGATGTTAGAACATATAAAAATTATAGTATTAAATGTGTGTGTAAAATGTATAAAGCTGGCTGCTCGTGATTTAGCAAAACCCCAAAGGATGTCAGCCAGCAGAAAAGAGATTGCATTCTTAGTCACTAATAACGGCTGTGTTCTCACGCAGAAATACACTTCAGCTCTGCAGATGTTCCCAATCAGCGGGCTAACAGGCCTTAGACAAGGCGTCCTGGTTCATGTTAGAACAATACGACTCTGTAACAGGACTAAGATAAGGAGACTGCCCAAAGACAGTACCCAAGGACAGGAAGATAAGGGGGGAGCCCAGACCATGTCACAAGACCATGAATAACCCTTAGTAACACATGAGATAATCACACAGTCACATAATGGTTAGAGACTACTTCTATTGGACTATCACCCTTAGCAACACATGAGACAATCACGCAATCACCTAATGTTTAGAGACTACTTCTATTGGTCTATTTGAATCTATATGTAATCTATAATTAATATGATTGGATAGTGTCTGGCCGAAATGGGCTGATGTAACTGGAGTAAACTGTTGTAAAACATATAAAAATCCATGGACCCACCAGTTGCTTCATCTCCCCGCCGGCATAATAAACCGTTTTGATGTATGGACCGACACTGAGTGACGAGTGATTCTTGGAGGGTACATTCGTGCTAACAGATATAATGCGCCAGATAATACGTGATATTGTCAGAAAAACCCCAATTAAAGGGATGGAATGAAGCAGCACAAAAGGAGAATATTACTATATGGTTCAATTAGGAACAGATGTTTCTTTCTAGTTTATAATAAACAATTATTAATATATAAGAGCTATTCAAATGGAATTTCTCTGGAAAACAACTGTGTCATAAAGTCAGCAAGCAAAACATTAAAAGCATACATTTTGAGATTGAAAATAATAAATACTTTAAAAACTAATTTATAGCATACTGACATCTGAATGAATTTCACATGCAAATGGTACAAAACAAAAGAAAGTCATTAAGGATGTGTAAAGTTGATTTTGACGGTTCTGAGCTACCTCCGTTCTTAACTGTCAAAATTATATTGATGTTCTGACATTAATTTGTGGAATATTTCTTTGAACATGTCTGGACTTTAGCCTTGTATAACACATTATCACCTTCTTTCCCTTTTGCAAAAAGTTTGCTAAGAACGTGGACACATACTGAAATCTTCGGAGTCCTTGTTCAGTTTGGAAGCTAAAGCAGTTTTTTTGGAATACAAATTGGGAATAAAAAGTGCAATTTTCTATAAGTTGCAGTCAGTGGCTCAGTATGTTACAATCTAAGCTACAGCATCAACACAACTGCAGTTGGTAATCCTCTTATCTGTGAGAAACCATTACCTTTCGGTATCTTTCAGATTCAGTTGTAAAATTGGACACTTGACATTTGCTGTATTGACATTTTTCAATGGTCCATCAGGGTGTTCAGTACAAAGCGTTGATGGGAAATTAAGAGCACATTACAGCTTATATCATCGAGGACTTTTAACAAGACCCATCCATCTAATATGTCACTGAGCTTCACTGATTTAGAAAATAAGAAAGCATGAAAACTAGACTGGATGAAACTTCAGTACCTACCTTATCTCTTTTCATTTTGTTTACTGCTGGCTCATGTTTTGTCCAATGCTTTTCTAGAAATCAACAGCTTAAGGTTGAGATTTTCCTCAAAAATAACTCATTTTTGAGTGGTCTTCTGGTGATCTGGCACATATGGCGGGGAGGGGTAGGGGGAGACCCTCTGCCAAAACTCTATAGGACAAATGGCAACCAAGATTTTCCTCCATGACTTTTCTGTGACCTTGCTCTCTCAATTTGGAAATGTACGCTGCCACCTTTAATTGAAGTGCGGGGCATGGCCAAATGCACCTGAGATTTCCTTGCATTTCCACCTCTGAAAATCACTGCTACTGTAAAGGTGAAAGGTCACACAGAAGTGTTATTCTGCAACACATCTACTATTTTGAAGCTGCAGTATCTGCGAATATAAAAGTATTTTGTGAAACTTCTGCTGAGAATTTTAACGGACTTCTGTAAAATGAAATAATGGATTTCCTTCCAGGGATTTAATTATTTCTGTGCTTTGAAGAGGGAGATACTGAGTACATGAAGGAACAACCTGCTCTGCTATTCAATTGGAACATAGCTGATGTGTACCTCAACTCCAGGTAAAGATGAGCAGCGTACATGTAGGCAACACCCGATCACACATATCCATGCCACAGGGTTTACGGGTCATAGTGGATCTATCTGGATTCTTCCTTTAGGTAGTGTCTGAGAAGGCTGTACTTCCCCCTGACACTGGAACAAAGGTATGCCAACTGTTGGAATCTGACTTGTAGGCTCTTTCCTCCAAAAGCACTGCCTTGACAGTGGCGATGAAGGTAACAAAAAACACTTGATTTCTATGCATCTGGATCTTCCAGATTACATTAATCACATTAAACAATCAGGTCATGGATGTCTTGATTATACATGTCTCTGAATTCACTCAGCTCCACATGGAACCTGAAAAACAGAGAGAGAAAGAGAGAGACTTATCAACTTCTTCCAAATGCCTGGATTCCTACAGTGCAGATTGCCATTGTTACCACCCATGTGGCTATAAAAGCCCAGTCTGAAAGCACCAGGAACTTAATTAACAGGAAGATAATTCATTCCCTGAATGCCCAGATAGTGAGTCGTGCTGACTATTTTATTATTTATGTCACTACATACTACTCAGGGAGAAGCCATAATTCGTTTATACTCAGGCAATCCAGTATAACTGCAGTGGTCAGCTACAGCTATGTGGCAGCCTTGGCTGATAGCACATTTTCAGATTCAAAGGACTGAGGTTAAAGCAGCTTCAATGAGACCCTGGGAGTTATGTATGTAACTATGTAATACTTGCCACCAGAGGGCACGACTGTTGCAGTCCTAATGGTCACCCGCACACATGTGCAGGGCCAGTATAAAAAGTTGGCTGCCATGTTATTTAGGCACTCTGGAGTCGTAATAAAGGAGACTAAGGTCACACTAAGTTTAACTCACAGTACTCAGCCTCATGGAGTTCTTCTATACACAACAATTGGCGACGACTAACAGAGTACGAACCTTCACGCAACCATGGCTGCCGTTGGAATATTAGAGAGATTCATAAAGGGTGATGATTGGGAAGTCTTCGTCGAGCGTCTCTACCAGTACTTCGTGGCCAACGAGCTGGAAGGAGACACTAATGCGGCCAAGCATCAGGCGGTTCTCCTCACCATCTGTGGGCCTAAAATATACAGCCTCATCAAGAATCTGCTCACACCAACTAATCCAACTGAGAAGGAATGTACAGAGTTGTATACACTGGTTCAGGACCACCTCAAGCTGAAGGAGAGTATCCTCATGGCCAGATATCGTTTTTACAGACACCATCGCTCCGAGGGCCAGGACGTGGCGGATTATTTCACCGACCTGAGACACCTTGCAGAACCCTGCGATTTTGGAGCTGCATTGGGGCAAATGCTGCGGAACTTTTTCATGCTGGGCATCAGCCACGAGGTCATTCTTCCAAAGCTGCTGGCTGCCGAAACCCTAGACCTGAGCAGGGCCATCGCGATCGCCCAGGCATCCATGGCCACAGACGATAACACCAAACAGATATCTTCTCAACATCGAAGCTCACCGGCAAGTACTATGCATAAAATGACGTCGCTAGCAGGCCGAACTGCATATGGCAGGGCTTATACGTCTGCGGCTGCAAGACCTGTGATGACTCAGAGTCTGCCATCGGGGGTGAATGTGAATCCATTAGCAACGTGTTGGCGCTGCGGGGGTAATCATCGAGCCCATCAATGTTGATTCAAGCACTACGTGTGCAAAGGCTGCGCAACAATGGGGCACCTCCAGCGAATGTGCAAACGTGTTGCGACATACCACGTGGTAGAGGATGATCGATCTGGCGCAGACCACGCATCACAGGCAACTCAACCCAAGGAAGAAGTGTATGGGGTACATACCTTCACCACCAAGAGCCCTCCTATAATGCTGAAAGTCAAATTAAATGGAGTTCCAGTATTCATGGAGTTGGACAAGGGCACAAGGCAGTCAATAATGAGCCAGAAGGCTTTCGAGAAACTGTGGGGCAATAAAGTACAAAGGCCCAAACTGAGCACAATTAATGCCAAGCTGCGTACCGACACCAAAGAGCTCATACCAGTCATTGGAAGTGCGGCAGTGAAGGTATCGTATGATGGAGTTGTGCATGACCTATCATTGTGGATTGTTCCAGGCTATGGCCCAACGCTGTTTGGCAGAAGCTGGCTAGAAAAGATTAGATGGAATTGGAACAACATCAAAGCACTATCTTCAGTGGATGACGCCTCGTGTGCTCAACTGCTGAGCAAGTTTCCCTCGCTATTCGAACTAGGCATCGCCAGCTTCACAGGCGCCAAGGTGCAGATCTATCTAGGCCCCGATGCATGGCCCATCCATCATAAGGCTCGGGCGGTTCCGTACATGATGAGGGAGAAAGTTGAGATCGAACTGGACAGACTCCAACGCGAAGGAATCATATCACCAGTCGAGTTCAACAAGTGGGCCAGTCCAATTGTTCCAGTGTTGAAAAGCGATGTTACGGTCAGAATCTGCAGAGACTACAAAGTAACGATTAACCGAGTCTCACTACAGGACCAGTACCTGCTGCCCAAGGCGGATGACCTGTTCGTTATGTTAGCGGGGGAGAAGTCGTTCACCACGTTGGACCTAACCTCCACCTACGTGACACAGGAGCTGGCTGAATCTTCGAAAAGACTGATGTGCATCAACACACACAAAGGGCTGTTTATATACCACAGGTGCCCTTTCAGGATTTGCTCGGCTGCAGCCATTTTCCAGAGAAACATGGAGAGTTTGCTGAAATCTGTTCCGCGCACAGTTGTGTTTCAAGATGACATCCTGATCACTGGTCATGACACCATCGAAACATCTACACAACCTGGAAGAGGTTCTAAGTTGCCTAGACAGAGTGGGACTCAGGCTGAAATGCTCCAAATGTATTTTCCTGGTGCTAGAAGTCGAATTTTTGGGGAGAAAGATTGCAGCAGACGGCATCATGCCCATGGACTCAAAGACAGAGGCCATCAAGAATGCACCCAGACCACAGAATGTGATAGAGCTGCGTTCGTTCTGGGATTCCTGAACTATTTTGGTAACTTTCTACCCGGGTTGAGCACGTTATTAGAGCCTTTGCACATGTTGCTACGTAAGGGTGACGACTGGGTTTGGGGCAAAATTTCAAGACACAGCCTTTGAGAAGGCCAGGAACCTGCTATCTTCAAATAAGTTACTTGTACACTATGACCCATGTAAATGTTTAGTGCTAGCTTGAGACTATCAAAAACTGTCACAGGACAGAGAGTGGAGAGCACTAGTTCAAACTGTCACAGGACGGGAGAGTGGAGAGCATCAGTTCAAACTGTCACAGGACAGAGAGTGGAGAGCACTAGTTCAAACTGTCACAGGACAGAGAGTAGAGAGCATCAGTTCAAACTGTCACAGGACAGAGAGTAGAGAGCACTAGTTCAAACTGTCACAGGACGGGAGAGTGGAGAGCATCAGTTCAAACTGTCACAGGACAGAGAGTGGAGAGCATCAGTTCAAACTGTCACAGGACAGAGAGTGGAGAGCACCAGTTCCAACTGTCACAGGACGGGAGAGTGGAGAGCATCAGTTCAAACTGTCACAGGACAGGAGAGTGGAGAGCATCAGTTCAAACTGTCACAGGACGGGAGAGTGGAGAGCACCAGTTCCCACTGTCACAAGACAGAGAGTGGAAAGCACCAGTTCAAACTGTCACAGGACAGGAGAGTGGAGAGCACCAGTTCAAACTGTCACAGGACAGAGAGTGGAGAGCACCAGTTCAAACTGTCACAGGACAGGAGAGTGGAGAGCAGCAGTTCAAACTGTCACAGGACAGGAGAGTGGAGAGCATCAGTTCAAACTGTCACAGGACGGGAGAGTGGAGAGCATCAGTTCAAACTGTCACAGGACAGGAGAGTGGAGAGCATCAGTTCAAACTGTCACAGGACAGAGAGTGGAGAGCACCAGTTCAAACTGTCACAGGACAGGAGAGTGGAGAGCATCAGTTCAAACTGTCACAGGACAGAGAGTGGAGAGCACTAGTTCCAACTGTTTCAGGACAGGAGAGTGGAGAGCATCAGTTCAAACTGTCACAGGACAGGAGAGTGGAGAGCACCAGTTCCAACTGTTGCAGGACAGGAGAGTGGAGAGCACCAGTTCCAACTGTTGCAGGACAGGAGAGTGGAGAGCACCAGTTCCAACTGTTGCAGGACAGGAGAGTGGAGAGCACCAGTTCCAACTGTTGCAGGACAGGAGAGTGGAGAGCACCAGTTCCAACTGTTGCAGGACAGAGAGTGGAGAGCACCAGTTCCAACTGGTGCAGGACAGGAGAGTAGAGAGCACCAGTTCAAACTGTCACAGGACAGGAGAGTGGAGAGCATCAGTTCAAACTGTCACAGGACAGGAGAGTGGAGAGCACCAGTTCCAACTGTCACAGGAGCATCCAGTCGTGCCTCGGTAACTGCCCCCATAGGAAGTGGAGTGTGGGAAATTGCACTCCGCTTCCATTGAGGGGTAGTAAGCTAATTCTGCAGCGGGAACAGGACTTCCATGCTGGGGGCTAAAATTCCCGGCCCCAGAAGGTTACCGCCCCCAAGATGGGAGCCTGTGCGGGGAGGCAGAGGGAAGTGGAGGGGAGACGGGGGCGGGGGATGGAGGGGAGAGTGGTGGAGGTGGGGGGCGGAGAAAGCCAAGGCGGGGGACGTGAGGGGCCACATTGCAGCAGAGGTCTGGGGGGGGCGAAGTGTGTTGGAGAGGCGGGCCTGGGGGCTCTGTGCCTCGGTGCGGGGAGTGTTCAGAGTGGGGTGGACGGGTTGACTGCGCAGATGGCGGTTGGTGGATGTGGTGTGGTTGGCGTCGCGGGGGCGTGGCTCTGGGGTGGCCGGGGCTGGAGGCTCGACATCCGGGGGTCTTCAGCATTTGGGAAGGATTCTGACGGGAAGGGACGGGTTGGGTGCGGGGGGAGTGTTCCCGGTGTTGGGTGGGTCCGGAGCCGGGGTGGGGGGGGAGGCGGGGGCACGGTCTTGGGATGGGGGGTGGGCTGTTTGGGGCTGGGATGGGGAGAGACTTCTTCACTCAGGGTGTTGTTGGCCTGTGGGGTTCCCTGCCACGGAGAGTTGTTGATGCCAGTTCATTGGATGTGTTCGGGAGGGAGTTGGATGTGGTCCTTGCGGCTGGGGGGGTCGGGGGGTGTGGAGGGGGCATGGGAGGGGGATGCTGGGGTGGGTGATCAGCCATGATCTTGTTGAATGGTGGTGCAGGCTAGAAGGGCCGAATGGCCTACTCCTGCACCTATTTTCTATGTTTCTATGTTTCTATGAGACACCTCATCGTACGGGGTCAGCTGTGTATTACAGCTAGCCAATGTATCGGGCAACCTCCAACCGGTTGCATATGCATCTAGAAGTCTGTCTAAGGCTGAGAGAGCCTATAGTATGGTTGAGAAAGAGGCAATAGCATGTGTGGTGTATGGAGTTAAGAAAATGCACCACTACCTATTTGGACTCCGGTTTGAGCTTGAAACTGACCACAAGCCGCTCATTTCGCTGTTTTTAGAGAGCAGAGGTATAAATACCAATGCTTCGTCTCGCATCCAAAGATGGGCACTAACATTATCCGCTTATGACTGTGTTATCCGTCACAGACCAGGCACTGAAAACTGTGCCGATGCTCTCAGCTGGCTACCATTACCCACCACTGAGGTTGAAATGGCATAGCCCGTAGACTTGCTACTGGTCATGGATGCTTTTGAGAGCGAGGAGTTACCCGTCACAGCTCGCCAGATCAGGACCTGAATCAGCCAGGATCCTGTGCTATCATTAGTAAAGAGTTGCGTCTTAACTGGGAACTGGTCGGTCGTTCCCGGGGAAATGCAAGATGAAATTAAGCCGTTTCACCGACGCAAAGATGAAATGTCCATTCAGTCGGATTGTCTCTTATGGGGTAATTGCATGGTTTTGCCAAAAAAGGCAGGGAAATGGTTATACGCAACCTACACAGTACCCACCCAGGCATTGCCATGATGAAGGCAATTGCCAGGTTGCATGTTTGGTGGCCCGGCATTGACTCGGACTTGGAGTCATGCGAGCATCGTTGCAACACTTGCTCACAACTGAGCAATGCACCAAGGGAGGCTCCACTGAGTCTGTGGTCATAGCCCTCCAAACCATGATCCAGGATCCACGTATATTTTGCCGGCCCCTTTCAAAGAAAGATGTTTTTAGTAGTTGTGGATGCTTACTCCAAATGGATTGAATGCGTAATCATGTCATCCAGCACAACCACAGCCATCATTGAAAGCCTCCGGGCCATGTTCACCACCCATGGCTTGCCTGACACCACCCATGGCTTGCCTGACACCCTTGTCAATGACAAAGGACCGTGTTTCACCAGCTCGGAATTCAACGAGTTTATGACACGCAATGGCATCAAGCATGTCAGGTCTGCTCTGTTTAAGCCTGCGTCTAACGGTCAGTGGTTGGCTGGTGATTGGTAAATAACATTTCTTTTTTCTTTATTAGTAAGTAACCCTTAGCATTGCTGTTGCCAAATTAAGTTAATCTAAGGGTTAAGTCATGGCAGGAGAGCTCCTCCTGTAATATGTGGGAAGTCAGGGACGCTTCCGGTGTCCCTGACGACTAAGTGTGCGGGAAGTGTATCTGCCTGCAGATCCTGACAGACCGTATTGCGGCACTGGAGCTGCAGGTGGATTCACTCTGGAGCATCCACGATGCTGAGAATGATGTGAATAACACATTTAGTGAGTTGGTCTTACCGCAGGAAAAGGGTACACAGTCAGATAGGGAATGGAAGACCAACAGGAAGAGCAGTGCAAGTGTTGAAATCTCGACCTCCGAAAAGAATGACTCCGACACTTACAGCTCCGGTAGAAGTTTCCTTTTTAATTTACTTGCTCGCAAGGGGTAGGTTTCACTCAGTCAAGGGCTAAATGAACACCTCCGAAATGGTTCAGTTTAACAAGATATTTATACAGTAAAACCAAAGTTCTGGCCTCTCCCTGTGTATTGCTCTGTCTCACAGTCAGTGAATACAGATAAAGAGTTAATTACTATATCCTGGTCCTGACATGGTGTCCAGATATTTCTTTTTGTCAGGGTTATCAGAAAGCCAAATGGCCATTACTCCATGAGTCATAGGTAATGGGCTGTCACCTGTCTTGTATTGTGTCAGGATTGTTTCAATTTCCTGGTCAGTTTATCTGTTTGCATCAAATGGATGAGGTCTCGGAAAGAGATAATGGCTAGAAGATAAGGGTGGGGTGACATGGAACTCCTGTAGTGTAGACAATAGGAGAGCACCATGGGGGGTTACTTGTCTCAGCATGACTTGTCTCCTAGCTGTCTGATGGCCATCAGCCATCTAACAGCAGGTTTAGCTGTTTATGCAAGCTGACTGCTAAAATGCAGAAAGTTCTGGAAGGGCCAGGACTCCATTTTAATCAAAAGGCACACAAATACCGTATGGTATCAGCTTAGATAAAAATACTTTCCACATTCCCCCATTTTGTCCTTCACAAGGACAACTCAATCCATTCTGATCTTGTACAGTCTCTCCATTTCCATTTTCTTTAGTTTCATTACTCACTAGGCATATTATACCTTCAGGATTTCTTATTCTGGGAGTAATGCTTAGGAAGGGAGGCTGATGGTTATTATCATAATTGGGCTGGTACCATCCCTGGAAGGCTGTAAGTTTATACCCTGCCGACCTCCATTCTGTTTGCTCCTTCGTTTCTGGCCCCTTAGTTAGTTTTGTCCTGTTTTGCACTGTCAACCATTCTACCATTTCTGATTCGTTAAAGGGGACAGATCTCAGGGGAATACCCCCCTGGAGTGGACAGGTACATGGGAACATATCCAACAACTCGACAAGTTTCTTTCTTGAGCATACCTAAGACTCAGTGCCATAAATACGTTTACGTGCAATTCCCTTCGGTAGTGGGTCTGTATCCCTGGTGTAATCAATAATGTGAAGTAAAACCCTGTCAAGCCCAGCACCATCAGTCCCCATAGTCCATACAGTTCCTTATTCAGTCTTCCTTTTTCTGTTCCTCTGATTCCTTCGTCCCTTCCTCCTGGTCGGGTGCCCGTTTGCAATGGGATGCGTGGATCCATGTTGGTCTTTCCTTTACCTTGATTGCAGTATTGGTCGCCAGCAAGACCTGGTATGGTCCTTCGAATCTTGGCTGTAGACTGCTTTTCCTTTTAAAAATCTTGATGTAAACGAATTCCCCTGGCTCCAGGTTATGACACTTCCCTTCCGCTGGCTTGACTTGGGCTTCCTTTACCTGTGAATGAAAGCTGGAAATACATTTGGTTAGTGCAATACAATAATTCAACATATTTTCCTCCATTTTGTGGATGTCCATCTGTTTTGCAGTAAATGGTGCTGTAAAAGGTAATCGTTGGGGACGTCCCATAACTATCTCATGCGGTGACAGGCCTGTTGTTCTGTTGGTTGCAGATCGCATTACCATCAAAGCTAAGGGCAGCAGTTCTGTCCATTTCAGTCCAGTGTCATTGCATAGTTTTGCCAGCTTATTTTTAAGCATTCCATTATATCTTTCAACAAGTCCAGCTGATTGTGGATGATAACTGCAATGAAAACATTGATTAATCTGTAAAGCTTTACACATTTCTCTTATAACAGTTCCCGTGAAATGTGACCCGTTAGCACTAGAAAGCTTAGCAGGGATTCCGAAGCGCGGTACAATTTCTTTTAACAAACATTTAGCAACAGTAGTGGCATCGGCCTTTTTACATGGAAAGGCTTCAATCCATCTAGAGAACACATCTACAATAACTAATACATACTTGAATCCCATACACATAGGTAATTCAATAAAATCCATTTGTAAATGTACAAAAGGCCCGACTGGATTTGGGTAGGAGGCAGATTCTACTTTTTCCGTCTTACCCGGATTCATTGTCTGACAGGTAACACAATTTTCGCAGATTTGTTTTGCAATTGCCGAAATACCTGGTGCATACCAAGTTGCCAAAATATAATCTGCCAATCCCCCTTTGCCTGCATGTGTGAATGTATGAACACATCGGGCAATCCATGGAAGTAAGGATCTAGGGGCCACCACGCGGCCGTCATGGTGAACCCATATTCCTTCTGGATTTTATAACATTGATCCTTCGTCCAGGTCACCACCTCCTCCGTACTGGCCTGTGTCTGAAAGGCCAGCATGTCATTAATAGTGGGTGGCGGGTCTGAGCAATTATTTTTCCTTAGTGGGAACAATGACACCTGCATCCCCCCTTTCGACAGAGCTGCTGACTTAGCTGCATTATCAGCTCTGGCATTCCCAAGTGCCACCTCATTCGACTGGCCTGTATGTGCTTGGCATTTGATAATGGCAAGTTTCAAAGGGCATTGAATGGCTCGCAGGAGATTTTCCACTTGTTCTGCATTTTTGATTGTCTGAGCCTGTTGCATAGCATAATAAGCTGCTGCCAACGAAGGAAGACATCCTGGTAGTCCGCGTGCCACTGGGTCTAGTTAGGTGCTGAAATATGCTACCGGTCGCTGCCTGTCCCCATGTAACTGAGTCAAAACAGATTGTGCAAAACCCGACTTGTGATGCACAAATAAGTTGAATAGCTTAGTGTAATCTGGTAATCCCAAGGCGGGTGCTGAAGTGAGGGACTGTTTAAGGTTCTGAAAAGCATTCCGGGATACCTCATTCCAAATCAACTTCTCTGGTAGTGCGGGCATGGACATGTCTAACAATCTCGGAATAACTCGTAACCCACTGCCGGCAGTATCCTGTCATGCCGAGGAGGTGTTTCATTTCTCTCTTGGTTACTGGTAGTGGGGCAGAGCAGATTGCTTTTACTCGGTCTTGTGTCAATTGTCTCGTATCTCTGACCAATTCGTGCCCTAGATACCGAACCTTTTCTGAGACAAATTGTAACTTTGCCTTTGACACCTTGTGTCCTTTCGAGGCCAGAGCTTTTAATAACACAAGGGAGTCCGTTTCGCAGGCCAATTTGGAGGGTGAGGCGAGCAATAAGTCGTCAACATACTGCACAAGTGTAGAACCTGCTGGTAAAATTACATCTTCCAGATCCCTCTTTAGGCATTGTGAGAATATAGTAGATTCATTCACAGCTCGTAGGTCATGGACAAACCTCCATTTGTGTGGGCTTCTGAACTGGACAAATCTGTGTGTTACACGGACTTCTCATTTATGCTTATGGTGATTCACAGATCACAGAATGTAAAGTACTTGTTTTCTAATTTTATTAAAAGGCTTCCAAACCCAAGATTTTTCCAATACACCCAAAATGTTGATCAAGAGATCACCTGAAATATCTCAAAATCCCAATTCAACTATTGTACTGTCACTCTTTATCAAAAAAAATCCTCTTACTGAGCTAGAAGCTTTTGTACCAAGAATTTACACCAAGGACAATGAGAGTGTACTCCCCCAGCCTGCACCTCGAGAGACCCACAAAGGCTTTTTAAAAAAAAAGGCATTACAACTTTTAACCACCGGGACCATGTCTCAACAAACCTATCCTTTGTGCATTTCCTAGCTCCGTAACCTCTCATCCGAATAAATCCACACCTGCGCTTCTAACTTAAAATGTCTTAAACTTCCCACATACAGGACAACACTATGAAGGGTTAAAAAAAACTTCACTTTGTTTGAAAAAGTGGGTGGAGCTAAAACAAACAGGCAGTTCCACAACCTTTCCAAACAGGTTTCCAGACACAAGGAAAAAAGACAGAAGCACTCTCATTCAAAGACAAGACATTCACGTACTCTCATTGAAAGACAAGACATTCACAAGTCTCTCTCCATTCAATAAAGCTTTTTCTTTTGCTAGCTTCATTTTTTTTTTTGAATCCATAAGTCACTATCAGGTTCTCTTTTTTTTTTACATTTGATTTACTTCCTCTGTTAATTTTACATGGACTTGAAGAATCAGAACCCAGGCCTTTTCTATTACTTTCCTTTTTTTTTCTACCTGGATCTCTGTTTATAAGACACTCCTGGAGACAAGTTGTTCTCTCTAAATTAAATGAACCATCGGGTGGAAATGGCCTGTTTTCACCCTTAGTCCACTTTACCGTTTTTGTTTCTTTGGTCAATTGAAGACTGACCACAATTCTGGAGCATGACATAGGCTGATGTGCCTTTTGGTGTTTTAACTTGCTCAGGCACCCATTCTGGATGATTAAGATTTTCCCACAGTTTCTGATCTCACAATCCTTTCGGCCAACCGAGTTCTCTACGCTCACTTCTCCTGGCCGTTACGTGGCCTGAAAAGGCTCTTAATTCGGGCTCAGTCTGGGTGTGTGAGATATGTTGGCACGAACCAATCGTAGTTGATCAATCAGTTACTGTTTCTTTTCCTAATCAATCCTTGTGTTTTTTTTTTTCGAATCACAACTTTCCCTAGTGACTCTTCCCGTTTCTCTAATGGCAATGACTCACAAAGGTATTGCACCCAACAGTAATACAAGGACAACAAACAATATTCCCGTGAGTACACAAATCATAACCTCTAAACAAATTCTCAGTCTGCGTTATACGCCACTACAGACCGAGTCCTTAACTTATCCTAATAACAGCTGATAAAACTTAAGGTTCCGTACCCAAACTCTTTGATCAATTGCGCTCTTTTTTTTTTATAGTCTTATCACATAAGAACCCCTTCCGAATTAAAAACAATAAAAATCTTATCACATAAGAACCTTCGATCGATTAGCGCTTTCTTTTTTCTTTTTTTTTTTAATAGTCTTATCACATAAGAACCCCTTCCGAATTAAAAACAATAAAAATCTTATCACATAAGAACCTGGAACCCTTTTCGATCGACTAGCGCTCCCTTACCTACTGAAACCTTCCCCGGGCTGTCTCGAGGTTTTTTCCAGAACCTGTTCTCTTCTGCTGGCGAGCTGAGAAAGAAATGGTTATAAAAAAAATACCTTTAACTTTTAAATGCCGAGTCTTGTAGATGCAGTACCTCAGCTGTGGACAACAGATTACATCTGCGATTCAACAGTGAAGAAAACTCTTGTGAGCAAAGGCTCACCTTGTTTGGCCACCGAAGCCTTTCACCGGAGAGGCACTATGCCTGTATCCGTTTTACTCACAGAACAGAGAGTATGCATCTCGGTGGAACCTCCAATAACTGTTGAAATCTCGATCTCCGAAAAGAATGACTCCGACACTTACAGCTCCGGTAGAAGTTTCCTTTTTAATTTACTTGCTTGCAAGGGGTAGGTTTCACTCAGTCAAGGGCTAAATGAACACCTCCGAAATGGTTCAGTTTAACAAGATATTTATACAGTAAAACCAACGTTCTGGCCTCTCCCTGTGTATTGCTCTGTCTCACAGTCAGTGAATACAGATAAAGAGTTAATTACTATATCCTGGTCCTGACATGGTGTCCAGATATTTCCTTTTGTCAGGGTTATCAGAAAGCCAAATGGCCATTACTCCATGAGTCATAGGTAATGGGCTATCACCTGTCTTGTATTGTGTCAGGATTGTTTCAATTTCCTGGTCAGTTTATCTGTTTGCATCAAATGGATGAGGTCTCGGAAAGAGATAATGGCTAGAAGATAAGGGTGGGGTGACATGGAACTCCTGTAGTGTAGACAATAGGAGAGCACCATGGGGGGTTACTTGTCTCAGCATGACTTGTCTCCTAGCTGTCTGATGGCCATCAGCCATCTAACAGCAGGTTTAGCTGTTTATGCAAGCTGACTGCTAAAATGCAGAAAGTTCTGGAAGGGCCAGGACTCCATTTTAATCAAAAGGCACACAAATACCGTATGGTATCAGCTTAGATAAAAATACTTTCCACACAAGGAAGGTAGTGCAGGGATCCCCTGCGGTCATCCCCCTGCAAAACAGATACACTGCTTTGGGTACTGTTGCGGGGGATGACTCATCGGGGAGGGCAGCAGCAGCCAAGTTCATGGCACCGTGGCTGGTTCTGCTGCACAGGAGGGCAGGAAAAAGAGTGGGAGAGCGATAGTGATAGGGGATTCAATTGTAAGTGGAATAGATAGGCGTTTTTGCGGCGGCAACCGAGACTCCAGGATGGAATGTTGCCTCCCTGGTGCAAGGGTCAAGGATGTCTCAGAGCGGGTGCAGGACATTCTGAAAAGGGAGGGTGAACAGCCAGTTGTCGTGGTGCATATAGGTACCAAATGTATAGGTAAAAAACAGGATGAGGTCCTACGAGACGAATTTAGGGAGCTAGGAGTTAAATTAAAAAGTAGGACCTCAAAAGTAGTAATCTCAGGATTGCTACCAGTGCCACGTGCTAGTCAGAGTAGGAATCACAGGTTCGCTCAGATGAAAACGTGGCTTGAACTGTGGTGCAGAAGGGAGGGATTCAAATTCCTGGGGCATTGGAACTGGTTCTGGAGGAGGTGGGACCAGTACAAACCGGACGATCTGCACCTGGCAGGACCGGAACCAATGTCCTAGGGGGAGTGTTTGCTAGTGCTGTTGGGGAGGAGTTAAACTAATATGGCAGGGGGATGGGAACCTATGCAGGGAGACAGAAGGAAATAAAATGGAGTCATAAGCAAAAGCTAGAAAGGAGAACAGTAAAAGTGGAGGGCAGAGAAACCCAAGGCAAAAGACAAAAAGGGCCACATTACAGCATAATTCTAAAGAAGCAAAGTGTGTTAAAAAGACAAGCCTGAAGGCTCTGTGCCTCAATGCGGGGTGTATTCGGAATAAGGTGGACGAATTAACTGCGCAGATAGCAGTTAATGGGTATGATGTAATTGGCATCACGGAGGCATGGCTCCAGGGTGACCAAGGCTGGGAACTCAACATCCAAGGGTATTCAGCATTTAAGAAGGATAGACAGAAAGGAAAAGGAGGCGGGATGGTGCTGCTGGTTAAAGAGGAAATTAATGCAATAGTAAGGAGGGACATTAGCCTGGATGATGTGGAATCGGTATGGGTGGAGCTGCGGAATTCCAAAGGGCAGAAAACGCTAGTGGGAGTTGTGTACAGACCACCAAACAGTAGTAGTGAGGTTGGGGACAGCATCAAACAAGAAATAAGGGATGTGTGCGATAAAGGTACAGCAGTTATAATGGACGACTTTAATCTTCATATTGATTGGGCTAACCAAACTGGTAGCAATGTGGTGGAGGAGGATTTCCTGGAGTGTATTAGGGATGGTTTTCTAGACCAATATGTCGAGGAACCAACTAGAGAGCTGGCCATCCTCGACTGGATGATGTGTAATGAGAAGGGACTAATTAGCAATATGGTAGAATTCTTTGTTAAGATGGAGAGAGACACAGTTAAATCAGAAACTAGGCTCCTGAACTTAAGGAAAGGTAACTTCGACGGTATGAGGCGTGAATTGGCTAGAATAGACTGGCAAAGGATACTTAAAGGGTTGACGGTTGATAAGCAATGGCAAACATTTAACGATCACATGGATGAACTTCAGCAATTGTACATCCCTGTCTGGAGTAAAGATAAAATGGGGAAGGTGGCTCAACCATGGCTAACAAGGGAAATTAAGGATAGTGTTAAAGCCAAGGAAGAGGCATATAATTTGGCTAGAAAAAGCAACAAACTTGAGGACTGGGAGAAATTTAGAATTCAACAGAGGAGGACTAAGGGTTTAATTAAGAGAGGGAAAATAGAGTACAAGAGGAAGCTTGTAGGGAACATAAAAACTGACTGCAAAAGCTTCTATAAATATGTGAAGAGAAAAAGGTTAGTAAAGACAAAAGTAGGACCCTTGCAGTCAGATTCAGGTGAATTTATAATGAGGAACAAAGAAATGGCAGACCAATTGAAGAAATACTTCGGTTCTGTCTTCACGAAGGAAGACACAAAGAACCTTCCGAATGTACTAGGGGACAGTAGGTCTAGTGAGAAGGATGGGATTGAAGGCCAATAAATCCCCAGGGCCTGATAGTCTGCATCCCAGAGTAGTTAAGGAAGTGGTCCTAGAAATAGTGGATGCATTGGTGATCATCTTCCAACAGTCTATCGACTCTGGATCAGTTCCTATGGACTGGAGGGTAGCTAATGTAACACCACTTTTTAAAAAAGGAGGGAGAGAGAAAACGGGTAATTATAGACCGGTTAGCCTGACATCAGTAGTGGGGGAAATGTTGGACTCAATCGTTAAGGATGAAATAGCACATTTGGAAAGCAGTGACAGGATCGGACCAAGTCAGCATGGGTTTATGAAAGGGAAATCATGCTTGACGAATCTTCTGGAATTTTTTGAGAATGCAACTAGCAGAGTGGACAAGGGACAACCAGTGGATGTGGTGTATTTGGACTTTCAAAAGGCTTTTGACAAGGTCCCGCACAAGAGATTGGTGTGCAAAATCAAAGCGCATGGTATTGGGGGTAATGTATTGACGTGGATAGAGAACTGGTTGGCAGACAGGAAGCAGAGAGTTGGGATAAACGGGTCCTTTTCAGAATGTCAGGCAGTGACTAGTGGGGTGCCGCAGGGCTCAGTGCTGGGAACCGAGCTCTTTAAAATATACATTAACGATTTAGATGAAGGAATTGAGTGTAATATCTCCAAGTTTGCGGATGACACTAAACTGGGTGGAGGTGTGAGCTGTGAGGAGGACACTAAGAGGCTACATGCTGCAGGTTAGGTGAATGGGCAAATGCATGGCAGATGCAGTATAATGTGGATAAATGTGAGGTTATCCATTTTGGGGGCAATAACACGAAGGCAGAATATTATCTGGATGGCGGAAGATTAGGAACAGGGGAGGTGCAACGAGACCTAGGTGTCATGGTTCATCAGTCATTGAAAGTGGGCATGCAGGTACAGCAGGCGGTGAAGAAGGCAAATGGTATGTTGGCCTTCATAGCTAGGGGATTTGAGTATAGGAGCAGGCAGATCTTACTGCAGTTGTACAGGGCCTTGGTGAGGCCCCACCTGGAATATTGTGTACAATTTTGGTCTCCTAATCTGAGGAAGGATGTTCTTGCTATTGAGGGAGTGCAGTGAAGGTTCACCAGACTGATTCCAGGGATGGCTGGACTGTCATATGAGGAGAGATTGGATCAATTGGGCCTTTAATCACTGGAGTTTAGAAGGATGAGAGGGGATCTCATAGAAACGTATAAGATTCTGATGGGACTGGACAGGTAAGATGCAGGAAGAATGTTCCCGATGTTGGGAAGTCCAGAAGCAGTGGACACAGTCTTAGGATAAGGGGTAGGCCATTTAGGACTGAGATGAGGAGAAACTTCTTCACTCAGAGATTGTTAACCTATGGAATTCCCTGCCGCAGAGAGTTGTTGATGCCAGTTCATTGGATATATTCAAGAGGGAGTTAGATATGGCCCTTACGGCTAAGGGGATCAAGGGGTGTGGAGAGAAAGCAGGAAAGGAGTACTGAGGGAATGATCAGCCATGATCTTATTGAATGGCAGTGCAGGCTCGAAGGGCCAAATGGCCTACTCCTGCACCTATTTTCTATGTTTCTATGTTTCTATGTTTCTAAGTGGAGCGGGCAGTCCAAACAATCAAGCAGAGCATGAAATGCATGATAGACGGCTCCCTGCAGATCCGCTTGTCTCGCATTCTGCTCAGTTACCGGATGCGATCCTACTCACTCACCGGGGTTCCTCCGGCAGAATTGTTAATGAAGAGAGCCCTCAAAAACAGGCTCTCCCGAGTCCACCTGGATCTTAATGATCACGTGGAAACCCGGCGACACCGGCAGAACATATACCACGATCGCGCAGCTGTTTCACATGACATTGATGTTAACGACCCTGTGTTTGTCCTGAATTACAGTCATGGTCCCGAGTGGGTTGCTGGCACTTTTTTGGCCAAGGAAGGGAATAGACTGTTTATAATCAAACTGTTCAATGGCCAAACGTGCAGAAAGCATTTAGATCAGACCAAATTGTGATTTACTGACAACCAGGAATGAGTTGAAGAGGACATCACCATCGACGATCCACCAATACACACCCAACCAGCAAGCGACCTCGCTATCAATCACGAGGATGAACTCACCATTCCTGACAGTCCGGTCAGATCAGCTGAGGTGCAGTGCAGCAATGGTCCGGCCAATTCACACATGCCAGGGTATGAACTTAGACGACCAACCAGTGAGTGAAGAGTTCCGGATCACCTCAACTTGTAAATAACTTGTACCGAAGACTTTGGGGTGGTGGGGGGAGTGATTTTATATATGTAACTTTGTAATACTTGCCACCAGAGGGCGCGACTGTTGCAGTCCTAATGGTGACCTGCACACACATGCAGGGCCAGTATAAAAGGTTGGCTGCCATGTTGTTTAGGCACTCTGGAGTTGTAATAAAGAAGACTAAGGTCACACTAAGTTTAGCTCACAGTACTCAGCCTCATGGAGTTCTTCTATACACAACACTGGGTACTACCAGGATCATTGTGGAACAGACCAGCAGAATTCTCAAGTCCTGTTTCCAGGAACCCAGCAAAGGTTTCCAGAATTGTACAAGAAGAGTAGCAAGGAGCTGGAGACCAGCGGGATATGCTCATGAGGAAGAAGCTCATGAGAGAGAGAAGATTTAGGAGGTGAAATTGCTCCTTTTATCGATGGCAGTAAGTGCCTCCGGGAGGTGCTTATGGGATAAAAAATGGTTTTTGCCCGCGTGCGGCGCAAAAACCGCCCATGCGGAATTGGGCAGGAGTCTTGCAGAGGCCCCGCTCCTGCCGGGAGTGCCCCGCCGGGCTGCACGCGGCGATGATGACGTCATCGCTGTGCACATTGCTCCCTTACCGCCACGGAAGTTAAATTGCCCCATGCACCTGGCGATGAAAACAACCGCTTCAGTTGTCGAGTTGCAGTCGGGAACCGGATGGAGTAGTGCTATTTAACGGCTTCATCTTGAAAACTATTTTCTGTCGGCTGTTACTTTTTCTGCTTTCCAACGGAGTGCCTGGTGAACCGATAGCAGAGATTTTTTAACTCAAAAGAGTCTTCTGCTCCTAACTTTGCCCCTGTATACATCACAGCAGTTCTGAAGTTTCATGGGGGCTGTGCTGGCACTCGACCCCCTGCTCCGACATCACCGTCAGAAGATGCTTAGACGAAGGCAAATGCGGTGCCAATTACAGGGAGAAAGGCATAGAGAAAGGGAGAGAGAAAGGCTAGGACAAAGAGAGGAGCACCACAGGGAGTGTTATATATGTAAACATTACCAAGGTGTAAAACTTGCCACAAGGGTGCGCACCTGTGGGAGATTCAAGGGTCACCTGCATACCCAGGGCAAGCAGGTATAAAAGGCAGTCTACCATGCTGCTCCTCACTCTGGAGTTACAATAAAGAGACCAAGATCACAACAGTTTGAGCTTAAGATATAGGCCCCAAGTTTCCACACGCGGCGAAAAAGGCGCACTTCAGAGCTGAGCGCCTGTTTATCGCACCGAAAACGGCGCCGGAAAAAAAGTGCAAGGAGCTCGATGTCTGCTTGGCATGGCGCACAGGAGGCGGAGCCTACCACTCGCGCCGATTTTGTAAGTAGGAGGGGGTGGGTACAATTGAAATGAGGCTTCTTGGTGCCGGCAACCCTGCGCGTGCGCGTTGGAGCGTTCGCGCATGCGCAGTCTGAAGTAAACATTGGCACTCGGCCATTTTTAAAAGTACTGCAGAAAAAGTGAAGATTTGTTTCTTGGACCCCTGCAAAGGCTTGTATTTTAATTTTCTTGATATTTCTGTGTGTGAGGGAGTGCTTTTAGCAGCACTGCTGAATAAATCACCTGCTGAAATCAGTGAGTTCAGCTTTTCACTGCTAAACTTGCAGAACCGGTGCCTGCAAATTAAGGACTGTGTGTTTGGAGAAATAAAAGTGCCAATTCAACTTTGCAATGGATCAACTTCCACCAAGAACAAAGAATTTCTTGCATGAGGAAGCAAACCATTGCATAATATGTGGTGTTGACAATGCAGCACCCATTCTGCAAATTTAAATATAAAGATGTCGATGTGGCTGCCTCTCCCTGTCCAAATGGCCTCAGTCAGTCCCCCTCACAGCTCGAAGGCTGCTGCTGTTCTTTCTTCAGCTCCCGACCAGCCACTGACGCCGCTGCAATCCCATGGCCGAATGGCCTCACGTCCGCTCCTGATTCTTCGGCTGCCTTCGAGCCACTGACGCCGCCCCAAAAGCGTGGCCGAACGGCCTAAAGAATTTTAAATCTGCAGCTGCGTGTGTCCTGTGTTCATTCTTCGGCTCCCGGCCAGCCACTGACGCCGCTGCAATCCCATGGCCGAATGGCCTCAAGTCCGTCCGGGTGCTGCATCTTCGCGGGGAATGAAGGCCTGCCTCAAGCACCGCAGCTCAGCTCGAAGGCTGCTTGCTGCCTGCCGCTGCCGTGGAGACGAGACACTGACGCCACACCGCTGCCTGTCTCCAACATGAAAGGCCTGCCTCAAGCACCGCAGCTCAGCTCGAAGGCTGCTTGCTGCCGCTGCCATCGAGACACTGACGCCACACCGCTGCCTGAAAGGCCTACCTGAAGCACTTTCACACAGGTAGGAACATAGTTTATTTAATCTTTTCTTTGCTTATAAATTTTTATTCAGGTTGGATTTATTTGTATAATATTTGTATAATTATAACTAAGGATTGATTGTAGAATTTAATGACTTCCCTTCCCCCCCCGCCCTCCCCCCCCCCCACCTCGTTCCCTACGCCTAATTTGTAACCTGCGCCTGATTTTTTAAAGTGTAGACAAGGTTTTTTCAAGCGTACAAAAATCTTCACTTACTCCATTCTAATTTAGTTTGGAGTACGTTTTCACTCACGAAACTTTGAAATCAGGCGTCAGTGGCCGGACATGCCTCCTTTTGAAAAAAAATTCTGTTCCAAAGTGAAACTGTTCTACCTGACTAGAACTGCAGGAAATTAAATGTGGAGAATTCCGATTTCTAAGATACTCCGTTCTACACTAGTTGCGCCTACAAAATCAGGAGCCAATCATGTGGAAACTTGGGGCCATACAGTCTTGTGGAGTTATTCTAAACATAACAGGGAGAATGCCGTATCCCACCAGCTGCACCACTAGCCACACACACTACTCAATGCACTACACCTCCAGCACTCGCATACCAACAATCTCGACTAAACATGTCTCATACCTCACATTCACAGCTTCACCTCACCCTTACACACTTATCACTCCTGCAACCACACTCACATCTCACAGCTTACACACACCATCAGCTATTCAACCATGACAGGCACATCACACATTGCACCACACTCACTGACACACTTCCCTTTCTCTTGCAAGAAAAGGTGGCTTATAACCGGTGGCATCAGCATCTAACCAGCGAGGGACAGGCGCGCCTGCGTAACCTCACCCCCATGGGGAAGATGGTGCTGGCCATTTTTGTAAGGACAACGCTGAGCCCATGGCCAGCGGCGGGGCTGAAAGAATACAAGATACCGATATCTTCATATGTAATCCTTCTTTTCACATCCCACTTCCCCCTCATCCCACAATCTCTTCTGTTACGAGCTGCACATGGTGTGAGCATGCACCTCATGCTTCCTGCCCCTGTCCCACCGCGCCCCCGCCCCCACTCTCCTCATCACAACCCAATCCTTGTGCCTTTCACATTTCAGAAACCCAAGAAATCCAATCTGGCCCGCCATTGGTGCAAGAAGAAGAGGGAGAGGGAGAGGGAGTGATGAAGAAGGAAAAGCATCACTCGATCTGACACTTGAAGTCACCAGCTCAGATACTGGCACTGCGCAGAGTTTAGAGGGTAGCTTTGAGGTGGGATGTGCACGTGGTGGGCTGCAGCCAGAAGAGGGAGAAAGGTGACAGAGGTGCAAGCTCCCTGGAGGGTGAGGTCACACATGAGTTCTGCTGCAGAGGAATCAGATGAGGACTTTGATAGGGCAGCCTACAGAAGAACGCTGATGGGTATGAATGAAATGCTTGGTGCATTGGCAGGCCTGCTAGAAAGCCTGAGTGCATTGTCAAGCAACATGGAGGAGTCTGCCACCAACCCTGCATAGGGCTTTGTGTAGAGCTTGGAACTCATGATTTCCAGCATGGAATTGGTGGGAAGATTCATTCGCGCACTTGTGGACCCAACCATGATGTAGAGACTGATGGCAGATGGACCACAAGCAGAAGCCACCCAACGTCTGAATTCTGCAGTGGAAGCTCAGACTCCTGTCATCCAAGCTCAGACTGCTCTCATGCAGGCTCAGCTTGCTGCCACGCAAGCTCAGACTGCTGCCATCGTGGCTGGGTTTACCAGTGTTGATAGGTGCTTGCAGGGTGTCACAGCAGTTCAGTAATCTGTCCTTCAACAGATGGCTAGGAATGTTCAAGTGCCGTCCCAGGGGAGTGGCAGTGGCTCCGTGAAGCAAGAACCTGCCCTCCTCTCGCAGGGTGACAACATTCGTCCTCCCACCACTGTCATTCCGCCAGTGCCCATTCTTTGCCTGTCAGCCAGCCAGCCCAGACTGCTTCCATACATGCCAAGGTGGTCCAGGCCGCAGCTGAGCCTTCTAAGCCTAGAGTTGCTCAAGGTCATCCTGCAAGGCCATCTGCACTCTCCGCTACTGAAAGACAGCAGCCTTCCACCAGCCATGCTGCAGCCACTGGGTTAGCATTTCGTAGGAGCACTAGGATAGGCAAAGGAACACAGAAGAAAGGTGCTAAGTGAATGTACGAGGGCTATTAGTTGACTTTGCTATGTGATATTTGATGGATTGATGGATAAAGTTGGATTGCGATGTTTCTTTTGTGGTAGCTTTTATTTCAGCATTGTGGCCAAGAGGACGCTGTGATGGTCAGTAACAGGGGAAGGCAAGGTGTGGGATCTGTATTGTTAAATGGGGAATTTGGCTTGCATTCATTGGTACCACAGTCAGCTGAGTAGATCACAGACAGCCCGGGCAGAAAGGGGTTTTCTGGGTTGCCTCCTCCCTTCCTCCTCCTCCTCCTCCTCCTCAGCTGGTTGTCATATGCCTGGTGGCAAGCAACATTGCCGCTAAGCTGCGCAGCCACACAGGTGTCTGCCGGTCACGCACAGCCCGGGACCAGCTTTTCAAATGTGAAACTTTCCGTATGCACAAAACTTTGAATGGGCCACGCAGCCTGTTAAAGGGTCCGTGCACCCAAAATAAATTAGGCGGAACATTGGTGGCAAGAGCTGTGCCCTCATGATGACAAGGAGGTGGAGCATGGAGCAGACCTCGACGAATTTTGAGATGCGCTCTGGTGAGTACTGCAGGGCTCCTCCAGAGCAGGCCAGGCAGCGGAAGCATTGTTTAAGGACGCAAATTGTCTGCTCTATCAGATTCCATGTAGCAGTATGGCTCTCATTGTACGCATGCTTCCCATGTGTGGTTGGGTTGCAAAACAGAGTCATGAGCCAGGTGGTCAGTGGATAGCCCTTGTTCGCCAGTAGCCAACCTCTGGTTTGTCTTGGTGGCTTAAAGACCGAGGGAACAGCAGACTGGCGCAGAATAAAAGCATCATGACTGCTGCCAGGATACCTGGCATTCATCATCAACTGCACATTCAGCGAGTTATAACCTTTGTAAGTACATCTCAGCATTTTGATACAGCGCCCGTAAAGCCACGTGCATGCAGTCGATGGTGCCCTGTACTGTTATGTATTTAACCCCTTGTAACCTGTATTACACTACCACCAGAGGGCCTACCTGTTGGAGTCCCAAGCCATCCCAGCATCCCTTCGGAGCACGGTATATAAGCAGGCCACCCATGAGGTACCTGCACTCTGGAGTCTTATTAAAGGAGCTAAGGTCACACTTGCTCATTGTACACAGTACTCAGTTTCATCTTTTATTATGAAGGTATCATGCACAATGGGGAAGTCTGCTATTCTGGCAAAGCCACGTGCACGCTCTGCCTGCTTCCCCCTCTCATGGCATTATGAGAGTCTGTCACTTCTCTTCTGCAGCAGTGGACGGAGAACTGGGAGATGTTACAGATGTTGCCTGCTTCAGCCTAGTAAGATCATGACATGAGGAAATTCAGAGCCACAGTTGCCTTCAAAGCCACTGGCAGTACTGTCCTTGCCCTGGTGTGAGGCTACAGGTCTGGTTGCAAGAGGTGGCAGCGTTCTGTGTGTACTCCGTTTGTAAAGTGAAGAGTCGTTGATCCGAAACGTTAACTCTGTTTTTCTCTCCACAGATGCTGCCTGACCCGTTGAGATTTCCAGCAGTTTGTGTTTTAATTAGGAGCAGGAGTAGGCTGCAAATTCCCTCGAGCCTGCTCCGCCATTCAATAAGATCATGACTGATCTTTGACATCAACTCCACTTTCTCGCCCGATCCTCATATCCCTGGATTGCCCTAGATTCCAAAAATCTGTCTATCCCAGCCTTGAATATATTCAATGGTTCAGCATCCACAGCCCATTGGGGTAGAGAATTCTAAAGATTCACAGCACTCTGAGTGAAGAAATTTCTCCTCATCTCAGGCTTAAATGGCTGACCCCTTATCCAGAGACTATGCCCCCCTAGTTCTAAACTCTCGAGCCAGGAGATATAATCTCTCAGCATCTATCCTGTCAATCCACCTCAGAATCTTATATGTTTCAATTACATCACCTCTCATTCTTCTAAACTTCTGGGAGTATAGGCCCAATCTACTCAATCTCTTCTAATAGGACAACCCACTCAACCCAGGAATCAATCTACTGAATCTTTATTGCACTACCTCTAAAGCAAGTATATCCTTCCTCAGATAAGGAAACTAAACTTGTTATGTCTTTAGATGTTCTGATAATGAATCCACGAGGCAATGTGTAGTACTTGAACTGTAGTGACCGTAGTCCTTTATTAATAATTCCAGAGTGAGGATCACACCTGGTGGCCTGCCTTTTATACTAGGCCTGGCACACCTGTACAGGTAACCTACAAGTCTCCCACTGCTGTGCCCTCTGGTGGCACACCTTGTAATAGTACCAGCAGTAACCATGTAGGATACATGACATCACTCTCCTCCAAGCCTTTAGTGCAAATCGCCTTTGCATTGACTGTGCTCTGGGCTTAGCTCTATCTGGTTGACTCTTGGAGGGTCGGTTCCATCTTGGGTGAGTAGGTGGTGTTGGTCATTTCTGTTTGTGCGTCCATGACCCTTCCATTCTCTCCCCGCCACCCCCGCCCCCACCCCACATATAGATTATGTCGGTGGCTCATTACATTCATATACTTTTGAGATTTAAAAATTTGCATTTGCACTATTACATTTGTGGTACAGTTGTGAGGCAAGTACATTTGCTTGGTGAGGTACATACTTGATACGAGGGAAGTAAAAAGGGGGTAGAAGCTAAAGGTAGGAAGTAAGAGTGGAGGGCAGAGAAATCAAGGGCAAAAATCAAAAAGGGCCACATTATAACATAATTCTAAAAGGACAAAGAATGTTATAAAAACAAGCCTGAAGGCTCTGAGTCTCAATGTGAGGAGCATTCGCAATAAGGTGAATGAATTGACTGCGCAGTGACAGATATGATGTAATTGGGATTACGGAGACATGGCTCCAAGGTAACCAAGGTAACCAAGGCTGGGAACTCAACATCCAGGGGTATTCAATATTCAGGGTGGACAGATAGGAAGGAAAAGGAGGTGGGGTAGCGTTATTGGTTAAAGAGGAGATTAACACAATAGTAAGGAAGGACATTAGCGTGGATGATGTGGAATCTATACGGGTAGAGCTGCAAAACACCAAAGGGCAGAAAATGTTAGTGGGAGTTGTGTACAGACCACCAAACAGTAGTAGGGAGGTTGGGGATGGCATCAAACAGGAAATTAGGGATGCGTGCAATAAGGGTACAGCAGTTATCATGGGTGACTTTAATCTGCATATTGATTGGGCTAACCAAACTGGTAGCAATACTGTGGAGGAGGATTTCCTGGAGTGTATAAGGGATGGTTTTCTTGACCAATATGTTGAGGAACCAACTAGAGAGCAGGCCATCCTAGACTGGGTCTTGTGTAATGAGAGAGGATTAATTAGCAATCTGGTCGTGCGGGGCCCTTTGCGTAAGAGTGACCATAATATGGTAGAATTCTTCATTAAGGTGGAGAATGACACTGTTAATTCAGAGACTAGGGTCCTGAACTTAAAGAAAGGAAACTTCGACGGTATGAGACATGAATTGGCTAGGATAGACTGGAGAATGATACTTAAAGGGTGGATAGGCAATGGCAGACATTTAAATATGACATGGATGAACTACAACAATTGTACATCCCTGTGTGGTGTAAGAATAAAAAAGGGAAGGTGGCTCAACCGTGGTTCACAAGGGAAATGAGGGAAAGTGTTAAATCCAAGGAAGAGACATATAAATTGGCCAGAAAAAGCAGCAAACCTGAGGACTGGAAGAAATTTAGAATTCAACAGAGGAGGACTAAAGGTTTAATTAGGAGGGTGAAAATAGAGTATGAGAGTAAGCTTGCAGGGAACATAAAAACTGACTGCAAAAGCTTCTATAGATATGTGAAGAGAAAAAGATTAGTGAAGACAAACGTAGGTCGCTTGCAGTCAGAATCAGGGGAATTCATAATGGGGAACAAGGAAATGGCAGACCAATTGAACAAATACTTTGGTTCTGTCTTCATCAAGGAAGACACGAATAACCTCCCGAAAATACTAGGGGACCGAGAGTCTAGCGAGAAGGGGGAACTGAGGGAAATCCTTATTAGTCAGGAAATGGTGTTAGGGATATTGAAGGGACTGAAGGCGGATAAAGTCCTAGGGCCTGAAAGTCTGCATCCCAGAGTACTTAGGGAAGTGGCCCTCGAAATAGTAGATGCATTGGTGTCATTTTCAAACATTCCATGTAGTCTGGTTCAATTCCTTTGGATTGGAGGGTAGCTAATGTAACCCCACTTTTTAAAAAAGGAGGGAGAGAGAAAACAGGGAATTATAGACTGGTTAGCCTGACATCGGTGGTGGGGAAAATGCTGGAATCAATTATTAAAGGTGTAAGAGCAGCATATTTGGAAAGCAGTGACAGGATCGGTCCAAGTCAGCATAGATTTATGAAAGGGAAATCATGCTTGACAAATCTTCTTGAGTTTTTTGAGGATGTAACTGGTAGAGTGGATAAGGGAGAACCAGTGGATGTGGTGTATTACGACTTTCAAAAGGCTTTTGACAAGGTCCCACACAGACTAGTGTGCAAAATTAAAGCACATGGTATTGGGGGTAATGTATTGACCTGGTTAGAGAACTGGTTGGCAGACAGGAAGCAAAGAGTGCGAATAAGCATGTCCTTTTCAGAATGGCAGGCAGTGACTAGTGGGGCGCCATAGGGTTCAGTGCTGGGACCCCAGCTATTTACAATATACATTAATGATTTAGACGAAGGAATTGAATGTAATATCTTCAAGTTTGCAGATGACACGAAGCTGGATGGCAGTGCGAGCTTCAAGGAGGATGCTAAGAGGCTGCAGGAGGACTTGGACAGGTTAGGTGAATATACTGCATCTGCCATGCATTTGCCCAATGTGGATAAATGTGAGGTTATTCCCTTTGGTGGCAAAAACAGGAAGGCAGATTATTATTGCCCAATGCGTATAAGGTGGCCAAGGTTAGTGGGAAAATAGAAGATTGGGAAAATTTTAAACGACAGCAAAGAATGACTAAGAAAGCAATAAAGAAAGGAAAGATAGATTACGAAGGTAAACTTGTGCAAAACATAAAAACGGATAGTAAAAGCTTTTACAGATATATAAAACGGAAAAGAGTGACTAAAATAAATGTTGGTCCCTTAGAAGATGAGAAGGGGGATTTAATAATGGGAAATGTGGAAATGGCTGAGACCTTAAACAATTATTTTGCTTCGGTCTTCACACTGGAAGACACAGAAACCATGCCAGAAATTGCTGGTCACAGGAATGTGGGAAGGGAGGACCTGGAGACAATCACTATCACTAGGGGGGTAGTGCTGGACAGGCTAATGGGACTCAAGGTAGCCAAGTCCCCTGGTCCTGATGAAATGCATCCCAGGGTATTAAAAGCGATGGCGGAAGTTATAGCAGATGCATTCGTTATAATCTACCAAAATTATCTGGACTCTGGGGAGGTACCAGCAGATTGGAAAGCAGCTAATGTAACGCCTCTGTTTAAAAAAGGGGACAGACAAAAGGCAGGTAACTATAGGCCAGTTAGTTTAACAACTGTAGTGGGGAAAATGCTTGAAACTATCATTAAGGAAGAAATAGCGGGACATCTAGATAGAAATAGTGCAATCAAGCAGACGCAGCATGGATTCATGAAGGGGAAATCATGTTTAACTAATTTACTGGAATTCTTTGAGGATATAACGAGCATGGTGGATGGAGGTGTACCGATGGATGTGGTGTATTTAGATTTTCAAAAGGCATTCGATAAGGTGTCACACAAAAGGTTACTGCAGAAGATAAAGGTACGCGGGGTCAGTCGAAATGTATTAGCATGGATAGAGAATTGGCTGGCTAACAGAAAGCAGAGAGTCGGGATAAATGGGTCCTTTTCGGGTTGGAAATCGGTGGTTAGTGGTGTGCCACAGGGATCGGTGCTGGGACCACAACTGTTTACAATATACATAGATGACCTGGAAGAGGGGACAGAGTGTAGTGTAACAACATTTGCAGATGACACAAAGATTAGTGGGAAAGTGGGTTGTGTAGACGACACAGAGAGGCTGCAAAGAGATTTAGATAGGTTAAGCAAATGGGCTAAGGTTTGGCAGATGGAATACAATGTCGGAAAGTGTGAGGTCATCCACCTTGGGGAAAAAAACAAAAAAAGGGAATACTATTTGAATGGGGAGAAATTACAACATGCTGCGGTGCAGAGGGACCTGGGGGTCCTTGTGCATGAATCCCAAAAAGTTAGTTTGCAGGTGCAGCAGGTAATCAGGAAGGCGAATGGAATGTTGGCCTTCATTGCGAGAGGGATGGAGTACAAAAGCAGGGAGGTCCTTCTGCAACTGTATAGGGTATTGGTGAGGCCGCACCTGGAGTACTGCATGCAGTTTTGGTCACCTTACTTAAGGAAGGATATACTAGCTTTGGAGGGGGTACAGAGACGATTCACTAGGTTGATTCCGGAGATGAGGGGGTTACCTTATGATGATAGATTGAGTAGACTGGGTCTTTACTCGTTGGAGTTCAGAAGGATGAGGGGTGATCTTATAGAAACATTTAAAATAATGAAAGGGATAGACAAGATAGAGGCAGAGAGGTTGTTTCCACTGGTCGGGGAGACTAGAACTAGGGGGCACAGCCTCAAAATACGGGGGAGCCAATTTAAAACTGAGTTGAGAAGGAATTTCTTCTCCCAGAGGGTTGTGAATCTGTGGAATTCTCTGCCCAAGGAAGCAGTTGAGGCTAGCTCATTGAGTGTATTCAAGTCACAGATAGATAGATTTTTAGCCAATAAGGGAATTAAGGGTTATGGGGAGCGGGCGGGTAAGTGGAGCTGAGTCCACGGCCAGATCAGCCATGATCTTGTTGAATAGCGGAGCAGGCTCAAGGAGCTAGATGGCCTACTCCTGTTCCTAATTTTTATGTTCTTATGTTCTTATGTTATCTGAATGGTGATAAGATTAGTAAAAGGGGAGGTGCAACGAGACCTGGGTGTCATGGTACATCAGTGATTGAAGGTCGGCATTCAGGTACAGCAGGCAGTAATGCAAGCAAATGGCATGCTGGCCTTCATAGCGAGGGGATTTGAGTATAGGAGCAGGGAGGTGTTACTGCAGTTGTACAGGGCCTTGGTGAGACCACACCTTGAGTATTGTGTGCAGTTTTGGTCTCCTAATCTGAGGAAGGACATTCTTGCTATTGAGGGAATGCAGTGAAGGTTCACCAGACTGATTCCCGGGATGGCAGGACTGACATATGAAGAAAGACTGGATCGACTAGGCTTATATTCACTGGAATTTACAAAAATGAGAGGGAATCTCGTCGAAACATATCAAATTCTGAAGGGATTGGACAGGTTAGATGCAGGAAGAATGTTCCTGATGTTGGGGAAGTCCAGAACCAGGGGTCATAGTCTAAGGACAAGGGGTAAGCCATTTAGGACCGAGATGAGGAGAAACTTCTTCACTCAGTGAATTGTGAACATGTGGAATTCTCTACCACAGAAAGTTGTTGAGGCCAGTTTGTTAGATATATTCAAAAGGGAGTTAGATATGGCCCTTACGGCTAAAGGGATCAAGGGGTATGGAGAGAAAGTAGGAATGGGGTACTGAAATTGCTTGATCAGCCATGATCATATTGAATGGTGGTGCAGGCTCGAAGGGCCGAATGGCCTACTTCTGCACCTACTTTCTATGTTTATATATTTCTATGTTTGATACATATTTGGAGTCAGTACTGGTGTCAGCACCGGTGCGTGAGGACAAACCAGTACCAGAACTGCTGGATGGTGTCCAGGTAGTCTGCTGGCGACGCGGTGCCCAGTGCTGGCAGTGGGAACCCGGTTGGCTCATGTTGCCTGTACTCGGGGCCTTTGCCATTGCTCCTAGCGTCAGGCAGGTTCACAGATGCCTGTGAACTCCCTGTCCTTTCTTTGCAGCCCAGGTCGCTGTTGCTCCTTGAGGAGCTGTCGTCTGGCAGTTCCCAGGGAACTGCTGACTCGCTTGCCTGGGCGTTATTTGGTTTGGGATCCTGGCTGGTCCCAGTCCCAATTGGGAGAACCGTTACAGGTGACCCTTCGTTCCTGGGTGTAGCCTTGGTGTCGATAGGGTCTGGGGGCTCCGCCTTAGCGTGGTTTGCTCTTTCAGGCTGGTGGTGGTTGGTGCCATAGTATGCCTGAGAGGTGGAGCCAATCAGGGGCAGGGTATCAATACCGGTGCCGTTGCCCTCCTGAGATCGTTTGCTCTGCAGCCTGTATGTATTGGCTGCTTGTGGCCACACTCCATGGTGCATAACTCTGGTCCCAGGGACGCAGGCTACTACATTGGGTAACTCACTGGACCTTTGTGCTCCCGATGGGTGATTGCCCGCTGCATTGACTGTTGAAATCCTACATCGCACAACGTTTCATTACTCATGGTAAATAACCTGTAGCTCCGATCGCGATCGCGTGACTTTTCTTTGCTTATTGCATGTACACAACTCTGTTCATCAATTACACATTTTACATCCAACTCACAGTTGCTCTTACATTGATTGAGAATGTGGAACTGTCCCTATAAATGTGGTGGGTTGCAGGCCTCCTTTAAGAGAGCCTTGCTATTTTTACTCCAATCCTCCTCTCCGTTTGGTGCCACATGTTGCTCCATCAGCGCTGCACCTCGTGGTCTGGCCGCCACCATCTTTTTCTTTAACCTATCACCTCGTGATTCGGGGGCCATCTTTCCTCCATCCACGATGTCGACTGTGGTGATCCTCTTCTCTTCGGATTCTGCCACCGAAGCTTGGATCCGACTTTCTTCCTCTGGAGTCCTGCCACTGGAGCCTGGAAGGTGAGTTCGAGTGGTCTCAGCTGGATCATCACCACACCGTCGTTCTGAGCGGTCTGTGCCTCGGGTGCTGTGCTGGTCTGCTCTCAGGTGCCGGATCCAACCTCAGGTGAGGGCTTGCTTTGCCTCTGAGTGCGGAGGACATCGATCGCTGGAGGGATAAAATCTTTCCAACTCCAATGGATCTTCTCCATCCACCTTCTTCCGAGTAGCGTTGGTCCATCACCTGCAACAATCCACAGAGGTAACGTGCACCGCGCCATCATGGAGTACCTTTACATCCGCACTATCAACGACTGGGATAAGTTCATCGGTGTAGGTGTGCAGCTTTGCCTGAACCGGGATCAACTTTGGTCATTCAGCTTGATTGTCCCATAGTCTCTCAAAGGCTTCTTGATACATTACTGACTGGCTCGCCCCCGTGTCCACTTCCATGAAGACTGGAACGCCATTGATCTCAACTTCCATCATTAACAGGGAACACTCGGTGGTGCAGGTAAAGGAGCCATATACTTCATCGTGGGGCTGAGCTGCCTCTTTGACTATCGTTTCATAATCCGTGCTGGATTCATGGCCATCTGCAGACTTTTCATCAGCACAGTGAGTCATATTTCTTTTACACATTCGCTGGAGGTGACCCTTTGTGCTGCAGCCTTTACACACATAGTCTTTAAAGTGGCATTGGTGAGCCCTGTGATCCCCTCTGCAACACCAGCATGGAGCTACGGTTAGCCCCCCTCGGCAGACTCTGAGTTAAGGGGCTCGGGTGCCTGTTCTCTCTTCCCTGAGAAGGTTCACTTTCTACAGTCCAGCCTCTAAAAGGCGCCACTCTGTGCACAGTACTTGACGGGTTTGAGTCCTGAGGATGAGTCATCTGCCTAGAGCCGCAGGTCGAGGTCATGAATGCCTGGCTCACGGAAATTACCTTCTGCAGTGTGACTGTGGTATCCGCAGACAGTAGCTTATGAAGAAGGCCCTCATGGCTGATTCTGGCTGTGGGCTTGAGTTGTTCTTGGATCAGCGTTACAAGCTCCTCGTATGTCTTGGTCGTTGTCTTCGCTGGTGCCAGCAAATCCCTGACGCGGCCATAGACAGTGGGCCCACAACTGGTTAGCAGGGTAGCTCTGCGCTTATCAGCCAGTGTGGCCGGATTGTTGCCTGCCAGGTCGTTTGCTGTCTAGCCTCTCCACAAAGGCGTCCCAATCATCACCATCGGCGAACTGCTGCAATGGACCAAGGGTAGCCATTTTCGCATGAAGGTCCATAATCTTGTCGCCAATTGTTATGTCTTTAGATGCTCTGATAATGACTCCACGTGACAATGTGTTGTTCTCGAACTGTAGTGACCTTAGTCCTTTATTGATAACTCCAGAGTGAGGATCACACCTGGTGGCCTGCCTTTTATACTCGGCCTGGCACACCTGTACAGATAACCTACAAGTCTCCCACTGCGGTGCCCTCTGGTGGCACACTTTGTAATAGTACCAGCAGTAACCATGTAGGATACATGACAAAAACTGTGCACAATACTCCAGGTGTGGTCTCACCAAAGCCCTGTGCAATTGTAGCAAGACTTCCTTACTCTTGTACTCCAACCCCCTTGCAATAAAGGAGACCCTACCATTTGCCTTCCTAATTGCTTGCTGTATCAGCATGCTAGCTTTCTGTATTTCTTGCACAAGGACACCCAAATCTCTCTGAACACCAACATTTAATAGTTTCTCACCATTTAAAAAATATTTTGTTTTTCTATACTTCCTACCAAAGTGAGTAAACCCATATTTCACCACATTATACTCCATCAGCCACCTTATAGCCCACTCACTTAACCTGTCTATATCCCTTTGCAGGCACTTTGTGTCCTCCTCACAGCTTACTTTCCCACCTAGCTTTGTATCGTCAGCAAACTTGGATACATTACACTCGGTCCTTTAATCTAAGTAATTAATATAGATTGTAAATAGCTGAGGCCCAAGCATTGATCCTTGCGGCACCCCACTAGTTACAGCCTGCTAACCGGAAAATGACCAGTTTATTCCTACTCTCTGTTTTCTGTCAATTAACCAATCCTCTATCCGTGCTAATATATTACCCCCCAACCCGATAAGCCCTTATCTTGGGTAACAACTTTTTATGTGGCACCTTATCGAATGCCTTTTGGAAATCCAAATATACTACATCCACTAGTTCATCTTTATCTACCCTGCTCGTTACATCCTCAAACAACTCTAAGAAATTTGCTAAACACTATTTCTCTTTCATAAAACCATGTTGACTCTGCCTAATTATATTATGATTTTTTAAGTGCCTTGTTGCCACTTCCTTAATAATTTATTCCAGCATTTTCCCATCAACTGCTGTCAGGGTATATAATCTGTAGTTCCCTGTTTTCTCTCTCCCTCCTTTCATGCATGGCGGGGTTACATTTGTTACCTTCTGTTATGTTTTCAGTACGACCTTACAAACACGCAGGCTTTAAGATGGCTGATAATTTCAGGAACCCTTGTCAGGTGAGCTGAACTGTTTATTGTTGTAAACAGCACTGGCTGCAGTGCCACAGTAGTTCACTGGGTGGAGCTGTATATATTACACCTTCCAACCTGCTGGGACCATTCTAGAATCTAGGGAATTTTGGAAGATCACAACCAATGCATCCACTATCTTTGCAGCCATCGCTTTGAGAACCCTAGGCTGTAGGCCACCAAGTCCAGGGGATTTTTTCAGTTGATACGGTTTTTCAGAGATTCCTCCCAATGTCTACTTAGGAGCCTGATGCTAGCCATTTCTCCATGTGTGGTAATCCTTTGCCTCTGGTTGTGTGCATGTTTCTCCTTTGCAAAGAACATATATATTTAGATATGCTGCAGACTACTTCACAATGGCCCCGAATTTCTACATAATTCATGTAAATAGTCATTTTTAATCCATGATCTATGTTTGACTGCATCTGCCAACTACTTCCATGGTAAATATTTTTGAAAAGTGACACAAAAACAGTAATGCGACATGCTGTCAAGCGAGTTGACTGTCAATGAATGAGACAAGCACTGTTACTTATTTACCCGCTGCTGCTATCTTCAGCTACAAATGGCTTTTTAAAGGCTTAATTCTAATTTCCATATGCTCCAGCAGATTACCGCATGGAAATTCTAGACCAATGTCTTTGAAGGAGAGAATCTTTATGGAGGGTAGCTGCAGGGGCCCTTTGTGAAAACTTATCTGCACCGGAAATGTGCAGTTTTTCAAATGTTCACAGGTCTAAGGTGATTTAAATATCCAAATTATTTCATAAGAACATAAGAACGTAAGAAATAGGAGCTGGAGTAGGCCATACGACCCCTCGAGCCTGCTCCGCCATTTACTATGATCATGGCTGATCCAATCATGGACTCAGGTCCACTTCCCTGCCCACTCTCCATAACCCCTTATTCCCTTATCGTTTAAGAAACTGTCTATTTCAGTCTTAAATTTATTCAATGTCCCAGCTTCCAAAGCTCTCCGAGGCAGCAAATTCCACAGATCCACAACCCTCTGAGAGAATAAATGTCTCCTCATCTCAGTTTTTAATGGGCGGTCCCTTATTCTAAGATTATGCCCTCTAGTTCTAGTCTTCCCTATCAGTGGAAACATCCTCTCTGCATCCACCTTGTCAAGCCCCCTCATATTCATGCCGAACATTTCCCTCTAATAAATGCATTGCAATTAGACAAACATCTCTTTGGTCTTTATTTTATAGGCAGGAATATGAATTAAAATTAGAATGGGGGAGGTATATTTCTTGTTATGTTAAGAATAACTCCACAAGACTGAGTACTGTAAGGTTAAACTGATGTGACCTTAGTCTCTTTAATAAAGCTCCAGATTGCCAAAGCAGCATGGCCGACAACCTTTTATACTCGCTTGCATGAGGTGTGCAGGTGACCCTTGGGTCTCCAATAGGTACGCCCTCTGGTGGCAAGTCTTACACAGTTATAATGTTTACATACATAACATCACTCCGCCGCCCCCGCCACCCCAAAATCTTTGATACAAGTTATTTACAAGTTGAGGCAGTCCGGGCCCTTCGCTGCCTGGAGGAACGCCTGAGTTCGAACCCTGGCATGGGTGAGTTGGTCGGGCCATTGCTGCACTGCAGCGTGGCTGGTCTGACCGGACTGTTGGGCATGGCGGGTTCATCCTCTTGATTGACGGTGAGGTCGATTGCTGGTTGGCTGTGCATTGGTGGATTGATGATGGTGATGTCCTCTTCAAGTTGTTTCTGGTTGTCAGTGAATCGCAGTTTGGTCTGATCCAAATGCTTTCTGCATGTTTGTCCATTACATAGTTTGACAATAAACACTCTATTCCCCTCCTTGGCCAAGACAGTGCCAGCAACCCATTTGGGACCATGACTGTAATTAAGGACAAACACAGGGTTGTTTACATCAATGTCACGCGATACAGCCGGGCGATCATGGTACATGTTTTGACGGTGATGCCGGATTTCCACATGATCATTAAGATCCGGATGGACTAAGGAGAGCCTGGGTTTGAGTGCTCTCTTCATTAACAATTCCACCGGAGGAACCCTGGTAAGCAAGTGGGATCGTGCCTGGTAGCTGAGCGGAATCTGAGATAAACACGTCAGCAGGGAGCCGTCCGTCATGCATTGCAAGCTCTGCTTGATAGTTTGGACTGCCCATTCCGCTTGACCATTGGATGCGGGCTTAAACGGGGCAGACCTGACATGCTTAATGCCATTGTGGGTCATAAACTCGTTGAATTCCGAGCTGGTGAAACACGGTCCAATGTCACTGACAAGGATGTCGGGCAAGCCATGGGTGGCGAACATGGCCCGGAAGTTTTCAATAGTGGCAGGATGACATGATTACACATTCAAACCATTTAGAGTAAGCGTCCACTACTACTAAGAACATCATTCCTAGAAAGGGGCCAGCAAAATCTACGTGGATGCTGGATCACGGTCTAGTATGCCATGACCACAGACTCAGTGGAACCTCCCTTGGTGCATTGCTCAACTGTGAGCAAGTGTTACATTGGCGTACGCATGACTCCAAATCTGAGTCAATGCCGGGCCACCAAACATGCGACCTGGCGATAGCCTTCATCATGACTATGCCTGGGTGGGTACTGTGCAGGTCACGTATAAACATTTCCCTGCCTTTTTTTGGCAATTACCCATAAGAGACAATCCGACTGCATGGACATTTCATCTTCATTTTGGTGAAAGGGCTTAATTTCATCTTGCATTTCCCCGGGAACAGCCGACCAGCTCCCATTGAAGATGCAACTTTTTACTAGTGATAGCACAGGGTCCAGGCTAGTCCAGGTCCTGATCTGGCGAGCCGTGACGGGTGACCCATCGCTCTCAAAAACATCCATGATGAGAAGCAAGTCTGCGGGTTGCACCATTTCCACCCTGGTGGTGGGCAATGGTAGCCGACTGAAGGCATCAGCACAGTTCTCCGTGCCTGGTCTGTGGTGGATAACATAGAAACATAGAAAATAGGTGCAGGAGTAGGCCATTCGGCCCTTCGAGCCTGCACCGCCATTCAATGAGTTCATGGCTGAACATGCAACTTCAGTACCCCATTCCTGCTTTCTCACCATACCCCTTGATCCCCCTAGTAGTAAGGACTACACCTAACTCCTTTTTGAATATATTTAGTGAATTGGCCTCAACAACTTTTTGTGGTAGAGAATTCCACAGGTTCACCACTCTCTGGGTGAAGAAGTTTCTCCTCATCTCGGTCCTAAATGGCTTACCCCTTATCCTTAGACTGTGACCCCTGGTTCTGGACTTCCCCAACATTGTGAACATTCTTCCTGCATCTAACCTGTCTAAACCCGTCAGAATTTTAAACGTTTCTATGAGATCCCCTCTCATTCTTCTGAACTCCAGTGAATACAAGCCCAATTGATCCAGTCTTTCTTGATATGTCAGTCCCGCCAACCCGGGAATCAGTCTGGTGAACATTCGCTGCACTCCCTCAATAGCAAGAATGTCCTTCCTCAAGTTAGGAGACCAAAATGTTAGACTAACATAGTCATAAGCGAACAATGTTAGTGCCCATCTTTGGAAGTGGGACAAAGCATTGGTGTTTATACTTTTGCTTTCTGAAAACAGTGAAATGAGCAGTTTGTGGTCGGTTTCAAGCTCGAACCGGAGTCCAAATAGGTATTGGTGCATTTTCTTAACCCCGTATAGGCATGCTAACACCTCTTTCTCAACCATACTGTAGGGTCTTTCAACTTTAGATAGACTTCGAGACGCATATGCAACTGGTTACAGTTTGCCTGATACATTGGTTTGCTGTACCCCATACGAAGATGCACCACAAGCTAGCACTAAACGTTTACACGGGTCATACAATACAAGTAACTTGTTAGAACATAGCAGGTTTCTGGCCTTCTCAAAGGCTGTCTCTTGAGATTTACCCCAAACCCAGTCATCACCCTTACGTAGCAACATATGCAATGATTCCAGCAAAGTGCTCAACCCGGGTAGAAAGTTATCAAAATAGTTCAGGAATCCCAGGAACGAACGCAGTTCCATCACATTCTGTGGTCTGGGTGCGTTCTTGATGGCCTCCATCTTTGAGTCCGTGGGTCTGATGCCGTCTGCCACAATCTTTCTCCCAAAAATTCGACCTCTAGCGCAAAGAAAACACAATTGGAGTGTTTCAGCCTGAGTCCCACTCTGTCTAGTCGACTTAGAACCTCTTCCAGGTTGTGCAGGTATTTGATGGTGTCACGACCGGTGATCAGGATGTCATCTTGAAACACAACGGTGCACGGAACCGATTTTAGCAGACTCTCCATGTTCCTCTGGAAAATGGCAGCAGCTGAGTGAATCCCAAAAGGGCACCTGTGGTATATAAACAGTCCTTTGTGCATGTTGATGCACGTCAATCTTTTCGTAGATTCAGCCAGCTCCTGTGTCATGTAAGCGGAGGTTAGATCCAATTTGGTGAATGACTTCCCCCCTGCTAACGTTGTGAATAGGTCATCCACCTTGGGTAGTGGTACTGGTCCTGTAACGAGACTCGGTTGATCGTTATCTTGTAGTCTCCGCAGATTCTGACCGTGCCATCACTTTTCAACAACGGAACAATTGGGCTGGCCCACTCGTTGAACTCAACTGGCGCTATGATTCCCTCTTGTTGAAGTCTGTCCAATTCGATCTCGACTTTCTCCCTTATCAGAAATGAAACCGCTCGAGCCTTGCGATGAACAGGCCGTGCATCAGGGACTAAATGAATCTGCACTTTGCTGTCTGTGAAGCTGCCGATGCCTGGTTCAAATAGCAACGGAAATTTGCTCAGCACTTGAGCGCACGAGGCGTCATGCACTGAAGATAGTGCTTTGATGTCATCCCAGTTCCATCGAATCTTTCCTAGCCAGCTTCTGCCGAACAGCGTTGGGCCATCGCTTGGTACAATCTACAGTGATAAGTCATGCACAACGCCACCGTACGATACCTTCACTGCCGCACTGCCAATGACTGGTATGAGCTCTTTGGTATAAGTGCACAACTTTGTATAAATCGGACTCAGTTTGGGCCTTTGTGCCTTGTTGCCCCACAGTTTCTCAAAAGCCTTCTGGCTCATAATTGACTGACTTGCACCCATGTCCAACTCCATGAAAACTAGAATGCCATTGAATTTGACTTTCAGCATTATAGGAGGGCTCTTGGTGGTGAAGGTGTGTACCCCATACACTTCTTCCTCGGCCTCGGGTTGAGTTTCCTCTCTTACTCGTTCTGCGTGATCCGCTTTGGATCAACCATCTTCTGCCGACTCTGCCACGTATTGAGTCGCAGCACCTTTGCACATTCGCTGGCGGTGCCCCATTGTTTCTCAGCCTTTGCGATTGTAGTGCTTGAATCGACATTGATGAGCTCTATGATTACCCCCGCAGCGCCAACATGTTGTTAACGGATTCGCATTCACGCCCCACGGCGGACTCTGAGTCATCCTAGGTCTTGCAGCTACAGACATGTAGGCCCTGCCATGTACAGTTCTGCCTGCTAATCACATTATTTTATGCACAGTACTTGCCGGTGAGCTTCGATGCTGAAAAGATATCAGTTTAGTATTATCGTTCGTGGACATGAAAGCTTGGGCTATCGTGATGGCCTTGTTCAGGTCTGGGGATTCGGCAAACAGCAGCTTGCGAAGAATGACCTCATGGCCAATTCCAAGCATGAAGAGGTCCCACAGCATTTCCCCCAAATATGCAGCAAAATCGCAAGAGTCCACAAGGCGTCTTAGGTCGGCGACATAACTCGCCACATCCTGGCCCTCGGAGCGATGATACGTATAGAAGCGATACCTGGCCATTAAGATGCTCTCCTTCGGCTTGAGGTGGTCCCGAACCAGTGTACACAACTCTGCGTATGTCTTTTCCATTGGTTTCGTTGGTGCTAGCAGATGCTTGATGAGGCCGTATTTTGTAGACCCACAAACGATGAGGAGAATCGCCCAGCGTTTGATCGCTTTATCGTCCGCATCCAGCTTGTTGGCCACGAAGTACTGGTCGAGATGTTCAATGAAGGCTTCCCAATCATCACCCTCTACAAATCGCTCAAGAATACCAACGGCAGCCATAACTGCGTGAAAGTTCGTGATCTGTTTCTCGTCGCCAATTGTTATGTTCAGAATAAATCCATAAGATTGAGTACTGTAAGCTTAAACTGATGTGACCTTAGTCTCTTTAATAAAACTCCAGAGTGCCTAAACAGCATGGCAGACAAACCTTTATACTCACTTGCATGAGGTGTGCAGGTGACCCTTGGGTCTCCAACAGGTGCGCCCTCTGGTGGCAAGTCGTACACAGTTGTAATGTTTACATACATAACATTTCTTATTCGTTAACAGTTGTTTAAGGTGAGTCGATATTAAATTTTGTTCAAACCAATGTGCATTTCAATCAAACGGAAGTCAAAATGCATGAAATTTAGAAAAGGGGAAATGCCTGTAGATGTAAATGAAATGTATTCCTCTGCACTGTCGCTGCAGTACTTGATCTATCCTTTCATTTATTAATTTATCAGCTAAATAACTTGAATGGTTAGATTGGGTCAACCTTTCAAAGTGAGTCGGAATGAGCGATTAAATCGAAATGCTTCAAAATATGACACTGCTTCATTTGAAATTACCATAAATTGTTTTAAATGCGTCATTGGCATCAACACAAGGAAAAGAATCATGCTGTGTTGTGTCTCATAATTTGTTTTAACATGATTCATGTCTTGGCCAGCATATTTCTCATTAATTCTGATATTGTTAGTGAGAAAATATAATGGATTTTTAAATGACTAAAACTCTAGCACAAATTCTCGAGGGTCGATTTTCACTCAATGCAGGTATTGTGTGTGCGGGGGATGGAGTGGGGGTGCAGTGGATGCAAGCCCCATGATATTATCAGCATGAGGCCTAGTCCATTATTACACCCGGGCATCATTAGCATTTGTTAGATGGGTGACTCTGCAATCATCTGCAGAATTGGACAGCCCTCCCACATGAATGTGCAATTTCTGCTTCCTTCCACCAACTCCTCTTAAAGCAAACAATTCTTACTGGCTGCAGATATGAGTCAAAGGGCTGGATGCCACACGCTCCCCACCATCCCCCCGCCCCTTTACTTTCCTGATGCATCTCTGGAGATCCGAGTGGAGGAAGTGAGGCATAAGGAATGTACTGTTCCCCAGCACTCTCAGGAACATCACCAAGACCAATGTCAAGCAGGCCTGGACAGAGGTGGCTGAGAGAGGGACAATGTCAGTAGCATCACCCCCAGGACCTGGTTTCAATATAGAAAGAGGTTCAATAACCTCACAAGAGAAGCAAGGTTGTGTAGACCTCATGATCTCTCCACCTATCTCAATACCACCTTACAACACACAACTAACCCCCTCCCCACTACCCTCAACTATTACTTCCACTCCATCTCACCCTTCAGTATTGTTAAGAATGTGGCTAATCTGTTGTGAAGAAAAGAAAAAATGAAGAGGCGAGCATTTTTGAAATGAGCAAGAGAGGCACTTTCGCATGCCCTATCTCAAATGGCTGCCATGCAGACTCTGGGTTTCACAATGGAGAGAATGGTTGATTGAATGTATTGTGTTCCTAACCCAGATGAGGCTGCAGACAGGGAGGTTAAAGTAACAGTGACCTCAGTCTTTAATAAGACACTCCAGAGTGAGGAACAGGCCTTAGGGGCCGGCTTATATACAATGCTCCCAAGGGATGCTGGGATCCCATGGAACATCAGGGGATGAGCTCCCTGGTGGTTGAACATGGGAGTGCATGCTTTACAGATACACAACATCACTCCCCTCCTCAAAGTCAAAGTGAAAACTATTTACAAGGTGAGGCGGTCGGGAGCCTTTCTTTCCCTGGTAGACCGCCTTGGTACAAATGTCTGTTCTGGTGTGTTGGCTGTGCCCTCGCTGGGCTGGCATGTTGTTGGCCCTGCAGGGCTGCTAGGTGAGCCCGGCCTTGTTGGGCTGTTGGGTGTGATGGGTTCGATTTCCTGGTCCGGCGTGGTGTCGTTGATCCTTTGGATGTGTGTTGTGGGCTCGAAAAAGGTGGTGTCTGCTGTAGGTTGTTCAGGGCAGTCTGTGAACCGCAGCCTCGTTTAGTCCAGGTGCTTTCTGCAAATTTGTCCATTGTCTAGTTTGACTACAAACACTCTATTCGCTTCTTTAGCTATCACCGTGCCCGCGATTCATTTGGGACCATGTCCATAGTTTAGCACATACACAGGGTCATTCAGATCAATTTCCCGTGACACAGTGGCGTGACCATTTTGTTGCTGCCACCCGCTCTCTAGCTGATCATGCAGATTGGGGTGAACCAGCGAGAGTCTGGTTTTAAGTGTCCTTTTCATGAGTAGCTCAGCCGGGGGCACCCCTGTGAGTGAGTGGGGTCTCGTGCGGTAGCTGAGCAGTACTCGGGACAGGCGGGTTTGGAGTGAGCCTTCTGTGACTCGTTTAAGGCTCTGTTTGATGGTTTGTACTGCGCGCTCTGCCCGCCCATTGGAGGCTGGTTTAAATGGGGCCAAGGTGACATTTTTGATCCCATTGCGGGTCATGAATTCTTTAAATTCGGCACTGATGAAACATGGCCCGTTGTCACTGACCAGTATGTCAGGCAGGCTGTGGGTGGAAAACATGGCCCTCAGGCTTTCAATGGTGGCGGTGACGGTGCTTCCCGACATTATTTCACATTCAATCCATTTTGAAAAAGCATTCACCAACACCAGGAATATTTTACAGAGAAACGGGCCCGCATAGTCGACATGGATCCTCGACCATGGTCTGGAGGGCCAGGACCACAAACTTAGCGGTGCCTCTCTGGGCGCGTTGCTCAACTGAGCAAATACGCTGCATTGCCGTACACAGGACTCTAAGTCAGAGTCGATACCGGGCCACTACACGTGGGATCTGGCTATCGCTTTCATCATTACTATACCCGGGTGTGTGTTGTGGAGATCCGAGATGAAAATCTTCCTGCCCTTTTTTGGTAGCACCACGCGGTTACCCCACAACAGGCAGTTTGCCTGAATGGACAGCCCATCCTTTCGCCGCTGGAACAGCTTGATTGGCTCTTGCATTTCAACGGGGACGCTGGTCCAGCTCCCATGCAGTACACAGTCTTTTACCTGGGATAGCAGAGGATCTTGGCTGGTCAAATGGCAGACTAATTAAACAAGTACTTTGGTTCGGTATTCACTAAGGAGAACACAAACAACCTTCCGGATATTGTGTTGGGAAATTGATGGGATAAATCCCCAGGGCCTGATGGACTGTAACCCAGAGTACTTAAGGAGGTGATCTTGGAAATAGCAGATGCATTGACAGTCATTTTCCAACATTCCATAGACTCTGGATCAGTTCCTATGGAGTGGAGGGGAGCCAATGTAACCCCACTTTTTAAAAAAGGAGGGAGAGAGAAAACAGGGAATTATAGAACGGTCAGCCTGAAATCGGTAGTGGGTAAAATGATGGAATCAATTATTAAGGATGTCATAGCAGCGCATTTGGAAAGAGGTGACATGATAGGTCCAAGTCAGCATGGATTTGTGAAAGGGAAATCATGCTTGACAAATCTTCAGGAATTTTTTGAGGATGTTTCCAGTAGAGTGGACAAGGGGGAACCAGTTGATGTGGTATATTTGGACTTTCAGAAGGCTTTTGACAAGGTCCCAAACAAGAGATTAATGTGCAAAGTTAAAGCACATGGGATTGGGGGTAGTGTGCTGAAGTGAATTGAGAACTGGTTGGCAGACAGGAAGCAAAGAGTAAGAGTAAATGGGTACTTTTCAGAATGGCAGGCAGTGACTAGTGGCGTACCGCAAGATTCTGTGCTGGGGCCCCAGCTGTTTACATTGTACATTAAGGATTTAGACGAGGGGATTAAATGTAGTATCTCCAAATTTGCGGATGACACTAAGTTGGGTGGCAGTGCGAGCTGCGAGGAGGTTGCTATGAGGCTGCAGAGTGACTTGGATAGGTTAGGTGAGTGGGCAAATGCATGGCAGATGAAGTATAATGTGGATAAATGTGAGGTTATCCACTTTGATGGTAAAAACAGAGAGACAGACTTTTATCTGAATGGTGACAGATTAGGAAAAGGGGAGGTGCAACGAGACCTGGGTGCCATGGTATATCAGTCATTGAAGGTTGGCATGCAGGTACAGCAGTCGGTTAAGAAAGCAAATGGCATGTTGGCCTTCATAGCGAGGGGATTTGAGTACAGGGGCAGGGAGGTGTTACTACAGTTGTACAGAGCCTTAGTGAGGCCACACCTGGAGTATTGTGTACAGTTTTGGTTTCCTAACTTGAGGAAGGACATTCTTGCTATTGAGGGAGTGCAACGAAGGTTCACCAGACTGATTCCCGGGATGACGGGACTGACATATAAAGAAAGACTGAATCAACTGGGCTTGTATTCACTGGAGTTCAGAAGAATGAGAGGGGATCTCATAGAAACGTTTAAAATTCTGACGGGTTTAGACAGGTTAGATGCAGGAAGAAGGATCCCAATGTTGGGGAAGTCCAGAACCAGGGGTCACAGTCTAAGGATAAGGGGTAAGGCATTTAGGACCGAGATGAGGAGAAACTTCTTCACCCAGAGAGTGGTGAACCTGTGGAATTCTCTACCACAGGAAGTTGTTGAGGCCAATTCACTAAATATATTCAAAAAGGAGTTAGATGTAGTCCTTACTACTGGGGGATCAAGGGGTATGGCGAGAAAGCAGGAATGGGGTACTGAAGTTGCATGTTCAGCCATGAACTCATTGAATGGTGGTGCAGGCTCTAAGGGCTGAATGGCCTACTCCTGCATATATTTTCTATGTCTTATGTTTCTATGTTTACCCCACAACAGGCAGTCTGCCTGAATGGGCAGCTTGTCCTTTCGCCACTGGAACGGCTTGATTGGCTCTTGCATTTCAACGGGGATGCTGGCCCAGCACCCATGCAGGACACAGTTTTTTACCTGGGATAGCAGAGGGTCTTGGCTGGTCCAAGTCCTAATCTAGCGGGCCATGACAGGTGATTTATCATTTTCAAACGCTTCCATGACCATCAACAAGTCTGCGTGCTGCGCCACCATCAACAAATTTGCAGGCTGTGCCATTTCCACCCCCGTAGTGGGCGATGGTAGCCGACTGAGAGCATCTGCACAGTTCTCGGTGCCTGGCCTGTGGCGGATGGTAAAGTTATACGCTGATAGCGCGAGTGCCCACCTTTGTATTTATCTCCTTGTTTACAGCGAACAGGGATGTGAGGGGCTTGTGATCAGTTTCCAGGTCAAATTTGAGGCCAAACAGGTACTGATGCATTTTCTTTACCCCGAACACACACGCTAATGCCTCTTTCTCAATCATGCTGTAGGCCCTCTCGGCCTTAGACAAGCTCCTGGAAGCATAGGCGACAGGTTGCAACTTCCCGGCAACATTAGCTTGTTGTAATGCACACCCGACTCCGTACGACGACGCGACACATGCTAGCACAAGCCTTTTATACGTGCTATGTAATACAAGCAGCTTGTTGCAGCATAAAATGTTTCTGGCTTTCTCAAAAGCAATTACTTGTTTTTTTTTCCCATACCCATTTCTCACCTTTGCGCAGTAACACATGTAGGGGCTCTAAAAGGTTGCTTAACCCCGGTCGGAAGTTACCAAAATAGTTGGGGAGTCCCAGGAACGACCGCAGCTCCGTGACGTTCTGTGGCCTGGGCGCGTTCCTGATAGCCTCTATCTTGGCGACTGTGGGCCGAATGCCGTCCGCCGCGATCTTTCTCCCCAAAAATTCCACTTCTGTTGCCATGAAGACGCATTTCGACCTCTTTCAGCCGCAGCCCTACCTACAGTCGCTGGAGGACCTCCTCCAGGTTTTGGAGGTGCTCAGCAGTGTCACGACCCGTGAACAATATGTCGTCCTGAAAGACCACCATGTGTGGTACCGACTAGAGTAGGATCTCCATGTTTCTCTGGAAGATCGCTGCAGCCGACCGAATTCCAAACGGGCATCTGTTGTCGATGAACAGTCCCTTGTGCGTGTTGATGCAGGTGAGGTTCTTCGAAGACGCCTCCAGCTCCTCCGTCATGTAGGCCAAAGTTAGGTCGAGCTTGGTGAACATCTTGCCTCCTGCCAGCGTCGCAAATAGGTCGTCTGCCTTAAGTAGCAGGTATTGGTCCTGTAGCGAGAAACGATTAATAGTTACTTTATAATCGCCGCAAATCCTGACTGTGCCATCACTTTTGAGTACTGGAACAATCGGGCTGGCCCACTCGTGGAATTCCACTGGGGAGATGCCCTCGCGTTGCAGCCTGTCCAGCTCGATTTCTACTCTTTCCCTCATCATGTGAGGTACCGCTCGCGCCTTGTGGTGAATGGGTCGTGCCTCTGCGACCAAGTGGATCCGCACCTTCGCCCCGAAAAAGTTTCCAAATGCTTGGCTCAAAAAGGGAAGGAAATTTGTTCGGAACCTGGGCACATGAGGCCTCATCGATATGTGATAGCACTCGGATTTTGCCCAGCCAGCTCCCTCCAAGCAGTATGGGGCCATCGCCTGGGACAATCCAGAGTGGCAGTTCGTGCACCGTGCCTTCGCAGGTGACCTTGACCAAGGCGCTGCCCAGGACAGTGATAAGCTCTTTGGTGTACATTCTCAGTTTTGTGTGGATGGGGCTTAGGGCTGGTCTGAATGCCTTGTTGCACCACAGTCTCTCAAACATCTTTTTACTCATGATGGATTGGCTAGCGCCAGTGTCCAGTTCCATGGCTACGGGTAAGCCATTCAATTTTACGCTTAGTATTATAGGTGGACATTTCGTCGAAAATGTGTGCACCACGTGTACTTCAGCATCTGCCTCCTCTCTCTGAGGCTCGAAATTGCTTTGATCCACCATAGACCGATCTTCCTCTGACACGTGGTGGTTAGCAGGTTTTGCAGAGATTGCAGCTCATTTGCAAGCTCGTTGGAGGTGCCCCATTGTTCCACAGCTCTTGCAAACATATCCTTTGAAGCGGCATGAATAGGCTGAATGGAAGCCTCCACAACACCAACAAGGTGTGAATTGCCTTGCATTCATCCTTTGTTGCGGACTCTGAGTCAGCTCGGTCACCTGAGGCCTGCTAGCAGTTGCAGACTTGTGGGTTCTGCCCTGTACATTTCTGCTCGCAAACACAGTTCCAGTTAATTTATGAACATTGCTAGCACTTTTGTGCTGAGAGATTTGTTTGGTGTTATCACTGGTGGACATAAACGCCTCTGCTATCGCATTGGCCTTACTGAGGGTCGGTGTCTCGATAGTCAAAAGTTTTCGTAGGATGGTCTCGTGGCCAATGCCCAGTACAAAAAAGTCTCTGAGCATTTGCTCCAGGTAGCCATCAAACTCACATTGTCCTGCAAGTCGCCTTAGCTCGGCGACGTAGCTCGCCATTTCCTAACTTTCAGATCGCTGGCATGTGCAGAACCGATAACTCACCATCAGCACACTCTCCCTCGGGTTAAGATGCTCCCGAACCAGTGTACACAGCTCCTCATACGACTTATCTGTAGGTTTCACCGGAGCCAGAAGATTCTTCATGAGGTTGTAGATCGGTGCCCCGCAAACTGTGAGGAGGACCACTCTCCTTTTTGCAGCGCTTCCTTCTCCGTCCAGCTCGTTGGCTACAAAGTACTGGTCTAGCCGTTCGACATAGGCTTCCCAGTCCTCGCCCTCCGAGAACTTCTCCAGGTTGCCCACAGTTTGCTGCATCTTTGCGTTGGATTCGTATTCTCGTTGGCAGTTATTGTGTTCCTAACACAGATAAGGCTGCACACAGGGAGGTTAAAGTAACAGTGACCTCAGTCTTTAATAAGACACTCCAGAGTGAGGAACAGGCCTTGGGGGCTGGCTTGTATACAGTGCTCCCAAGGGATGCTGGGATCCCTTGGGACTTCAGGGGATGAGCTCCCTAGTGGCGGAACATGGGAGTGCATGCTTTACAGATACACAACAGAATGGGTTGGGGTTTGGCGGAGGCGGGTGTCCATCATCCTCTTTAATCTGCTGTCCCGCAGATTGCTGGAAGTGATGAGCCCCAGCCCCAACAGAGTGGCTGTGGCGCGATGGGAGCAGCACATGCTTGTCTCTCAGAGGATATCAGCACATCTGCACATTCGCACCCCCTCAACCAATACCCATCATTGTCCCAGCAAGTCAGCTGGGCCAGACTGTTCAAGCAGCACTCGAGTTGCAGCAGCCTTTGGTTGGGCACTCACAAACATCACCAGCCACAAGCATCACAAGGCTCTGCACATAAGGAACAGCACCCTTCCACCAGTTCTGCTCAGGCCTCTAGGGGTGCACCTCATTGAAGCAGTAGAGTTAGGAAACTTTCTTTAAAGAAAAACATCATGGATTGATCACCTGGGTGAGAAATGAATCGAAGACATTTATTATGTTTGGCATAGAAACATGTAAAATAGGTGCAGGAGTAGGCCATTTAGCCCTTCGGGTCTGCACCAACATTCAATACGATCATGGCTGATCATTCCCTCAGTACCCCTTTCCTGCTTTCTCTCCATACCCCTTGATCCCTTTAGCCATAAGGGCCATATCTAACTCCCTCTTGAATATATCCAATGAACTGCCATCAACAACTCTCTGCGGTCGGGAATTCCACAGGTTAACAACTCTCTGAGTGAAGAAGTTTCTCCTCATCTCAGTCCTAAATGGCCTACCCCTCATCCTAAGAATGTGTCCCCTGGTTCTGGACTTCCCCATCATCGGAAACATTCTTCCTGCAACTAAACTGACCAGTCCTGTCAGAATCTTATATGTTTCTATGAGATCCCCTCTCATCCTTCTAAACTCCAGTATATAAATGCCCAGTTGATCCAGTCTCTCCTCATATGTCAGTCCGGCCTTCCTGGGAATCAGTCTGGTGAACCTTCGCTGCACTCCCTCAACAGCAAGAATGTCCTTCCTCAGATTAGTAGACCAAAACTGAACACAATATTCCAGGTGAGGCCTCACCAAGGCCCTGTACAACTGCAGTAAGACCTCCCTGCTCCTATACTCAAATCTCTTAGCTATGAAGGCCAACATATCATTTGTCTTTTTCACCAACTGCTGTACATGCATGCCAACTTTCAATGGCTGATGAACCATGACATCCAGGTCTCGTTGCACCTCCCCCTTTCCTAATTTGCCGCCATTCAGATAATATTCTGCCTTTGTGTTTTTGCCCCCAAAGTGGATAACCTCACATTTATCCACATTATACTGCATCTGTCATGTATTTGCCCACTCAACTAACCTGTCCAAGTCACCCTGCAGCTTTTTAGCGTCCTCCTCACAGCTCACACCGCCACCCAGTTAAGTGTCATCTGCAAACTTGGAGATATTACATTCAATTCCTTCATCTAAATCATTAATTTATATTGTAAAGAGCTGGGGTCCCAGCACTGAGCCCTGCGGCACTCCACTAGTCACTGCCTGCCATTCTGAAAAGGATCCATTTATCCCGACTTTCTGCTTCCTTTCTGGCAACCAGTTCTCTATCCACATCAGTACATTATCCCCAATACCATGTGCTTTAATTTTGCACATGAATCTCTTGTGTGGGACCTTGTCAAAAGGCTTTTCAAAGTCCAAATACACCACATCCACTGGTTCTCCCTTGTCTACTCTACTAGTTAAATCCTCAAAAAATTGCAGAAGATTTGTCAAGCTTGATTTCCCTTTCATAAATCCATGCTGACTTGAACTGATCCTGTCACTGCTTTCCAGATGCGCTGCTATTTCATCTTTAATAATTGATTCCAACATTTTCCCCACTACTGATGTCAGGCTAACCGGCCTATAATTACCCGTTTTCTCTCTCGCTCCTTTTTTAAACAGTGGTGTTAAATTAGCTACCCTCCAGTCCATAAGAACTGATCCAGAGTCAATAGACTGTTGGAAAATGACCACCAATGCAACCACTATTTCTAAGGCCACTTCCTTAAGTACTCTGGGATGCAGACTATCAGGACCCAGGGATTTATCGGCCTTCAATCCCATCAATTTCCCTAACACAATTTCCCGCTTTATAAGGATATCCTTCAGTTCCTCCTTCTCACTAGACCCTTGGTCCCTTAGTATTTCCGGAAGATTATTTGTGTCTTCCTTCGTGAAAACAGAACCAAAGTACTTGTTTAACTTTTTCTGCCATTTCTTTGTTCCCCATTATTATAAATTCACCTGAATCTGACTGCAGGGACCTACGTTTGTTTTTACTAATTTCTTTCTCTTCACATATCTATAGAAGCTTTTGCAGTCAGTTTTTATGTTCCCAGCAAGCTTCCTCTCATACTTTATTTTCCCCCTCCGAATTAAACCCTTTGTCCTCCTCTGCTGAATTACAAAATCCTCCCAGTCCTCAGGTTTGCTGCTTTTTCTGGCCAATTTATATGCCTCTTCCTTGGATTTAACACTATCCTTAATTTCCCTTGTTAGCCACGGTTGAGCCACCTTCCTCGTTTTATTTTTAATCCAGACAGGGATATAAATTGTTGAAGTTCATCCATGTGATCTTTATTGCCTATCCACTGTCAACCTTTTAAGTATCACTCGCCAGTCTATTCTAGCCAATTCACGTCTCATACCGTTGAAGTTATCTTTCGCCAAGTTCAGGACACTAGTCTCTGAATTAATTGTGTCACTCTCCATCTTAATAAAAAATTCTACCATATTATGGTCACTCTTCCCCAAGGGACCTCGCACAACAAGATTGTTAATTGGTCCTTTCTCATTACACATCACCCAGTCTAGGATGGCCAGCCCTCTAGTTGGTTCCTCGACATATTGGTTTAGAAAACCATCCCGAATACACTCCAGGAAATCCTCCTCCACCATATTGCTACCAGTTTGGTTAGCCCAGTCGTTATGTAGATTAGAGTCGCCCATGATAACTGCTGTACCTTTATTGCACGCATCCCTAATTTCTTGTTTGATGCTGTCCCCAACCTCACTACTACTGTTTGGTGGTCTGTACACAACTCCCACTAGCGTTTTCTACTTTGGTATTCCGTAGCTCTACCCATACAGATTCCACATCATCCAACCTAATGACCTTCCTTACTATTGCATTAATTTCCTCTTTAACCAGCAATGCCACCCCACCGCCTTTTCCTTTCTGTCTATCCTTCCTAAATATTGAATACCCCTGGATGTTGAGTTCCCATCCTTGGTCACTCTGGAGCCATGTCACCGTGATGCCATTACATTCATTGTCTTTATCGCTTTTGTGACTTTGGTCTGCAGAATGCTTTAGTAGCAGCTTCTGAGTCTGCATCGTTCGAATGTAATTGATAGAATGGTTACAGTTACAGCACAGAAGGAGGCCATTCGGCTCGTCGAGCCTGTGCATTTAAAACTTTACTGAATTTTCAGGTCAAATTTTAAGCAAAGCAAAACAAAAGAGTGAAATTCCTCAAACAAAATAAACTAGAATAATTTCATTAATGATCTTGAATAAAATTGCATTTTAATAAACCCCATTTCAAAGTTGCATATTCCTGGAGTTTCATTACAGAAAGAAAAGACACTCCCATTTTTTAGTTAAAAGGAATTTCACCTTAAAGTTACTCAGTACCATCTCCCTCAATGTCACACAGACATGAAAAATGATCTTCAATTTTTCACTTTTCCCATGTTATTTTATATTTCCTCCTGTTTTCCATATACTATATACCTCCACAAAAAGCAACCTGATCCTGGGGCTTTGCCAAAACAATCATACAACCCAACATTGCCCTCAGACTGACATGCTCTAGAGTAAAGCACTTGGGATCCATTCTGTGCATCCCACCCCATCAAAAAAAAATTGGTAAAGCTCAAATAGAACATCATGGGCCCTAAATTGTCCCCCCGCCCGAAACGGAGCGCACGCACCGCATTTGACCCTCCAGTACCGCCGATATGGATGCGGTGTTAAGAAGATAGAAATTGCCCTTTTTCGTGCCCAAAACGGAGCGAAGTGTTAATTCCCGGTGGTAAGGGCTGCTTTCAGTGGTGTGCCTGCGGAGTGGAGTTTGCACTGCGAAATTCCCCTCCTTTCCATTTGATGCAAACCATCATTCTAACGATACAGCTGCTCCCTGGCCTTCTTAAAGGGCAGGTTTTTCAGCTGTGTCTTGAGTTTGTCTTGACCTTTCTTTGCACAGGATGGCCACTGCTCTGGATGCTCAAAATGCTCTCATGCACTCTGGGCAACATGGCATGGAGTATCTGACTGCTGTCGTCTCTAATGGCTTCCAGAGTGTGGCTGTTGTCATGGAGTTTCAGCTGGAGGCTACGCGAGATCTGACTGCTGCCATTGCGGCTGGGTCCACTGCAGTGCACCAAGGGCCTAACGGTGCCACCACATCCCGCCAACCTGTGCTCCAGGGGGAGGTGGGGTGCTGGTGGCAGCGGCAGGAGGCCTGCCCCTTTAAGAGAAGCCCCATCGCCGCTGCAGAAGGCCATAGCCTCACTGGACCACCGGGTGAAAGCTTGTTTTGGCGCTGCAGGGCGGGCAGAGCATTTTCGGAGGGGAATGTCGCCATCGGGGGGGAAGATCGGCGGTGCACACAGTGATGACGCGCTTACCACGGATCAGCAGCAGCGGAGTGGTGGGGTGGGGGTGAAGATCGCGGCATTGCCAGGAAAACTCGAGAGGGCAATTGGGCTAGCAGTGGCCATTCCACCAAAAGTCAGCGGCCACTCCATTCCGCAGCTTGGCCGCCGATTTGCGATGGTCACAGGTCTTAAAGAAAGGGGCAATTTCGGCCTCTAGATCTCCTGTGATGTTGCTGCTTACTGTTGTCACAAAACAGCTTTGCCTATTTCTGTAATACAGCAAATTTACTGAAACAATACACACCTATCACTAGGGGAAACATACTAATCCTGAGAAGGTGCAGGGAAGACAGATATATCTGTAATATTTTTAACTACCATTTTACAAAACGTGTTTAACATAGAAGTAAATTCTTTCTTCCCTCACTGAGACCTATATTCTCAGTTATTTACATTTATCATTCTTTGCCCTACCCCAATGGTGAATCTACAACATCTTCTCAAGATCAAAATACTTTTCTTTATTCTGTCTTCCTTCCCAAAACCCTTTTGCCCCGTTTTTTACATTGTAAATAATATTTTTCCCCCTCCGTGGATCCTGTATTTCACGTAGGTCTTTCTAAAGCAAGCTGGTGGTGATATCTGTTGGCATCATCCTCGCGGCCCACGGGGTGGTAAGGGGTCAGCGCGGGGCGGTAAGGGGTCAGCGCGCGGTGTGGTACGGGGTCAGCGCTGGGCGGTAAGGGGTCAGCATGCGGTGTGGTAAAGGGTCAGCGCGGGGCGGTCAGGGGTCAGCGTGCGGGGCGGTAAGGGGTCAGCTCGCGATGCAGTACGGGGTCAGCGCGGGGCGGTAAGGGGTCAGCGCGGGTCGGTAAGGGGTCAGCGCGCGGTGCGGTACGTGGTCAGCGCGGGCGGTAAGGGGTCAGCACGGGGCGGTACGGGGTCAGTGCGCGGTGCGGTACGGGGTCTGCGCAGGGCAGTAAAGGGTCAGCGCGGGGCAGTAAGGGGTCAGCGCGGGGCGATAAGGGGTCGGCGTGCGGGGCGGTAAGGGGTCAGAACGCGGTGCGGTAAGGGGTAAGCGCGGTGCGGTAAGGGGTAAGCGCAGGGCGGTAAGGGGTCGGCGTGCGGGGCGGTAAGAGGTCAGCGCGCAACGCGGTAAGGGGTCAGCGCACGATGCGGTAAGGGGTCAGCGCGTGGTGCAGTAAGGGTCGGCAGGCGGTGTGGTAAGGGGTCAGCGTGGTGCGGTAAGGGTCGGCGTGCGGTGCGGTACGGGGTCTGCGCGGGGCAGTAAGGGGTCAGCGCGGGGCGGTAAGGGGTCAGCGCGGGGCGATAAGGGGTCAGCGTGCGGGGCGGTAAGGGGTCAGAACGCGGTGCGGTAATGGGTAAGCGCGGTGCGGTAAGGGGTAAGCGCAGGGCGGTAAGGGGTCGGCGTGCGGGGCAGTAAGGGGTCAGCGCGCAACGCGGTAAGGGTTCAGCGCGCGATGCGGTAAGGGGTCAGCGCGTGGTGCGGTAAGGGTCAGCAGGCGGTGTGGTAAGGGGTCAGCGTGGTGCGGTAAGGGTCGGCGTGCGGTGCGGTGAGGGGTCAGCGCGCAGGTCGATGACATCATCGCTGGGTGTGCGCCAGCCCAAAGCGCAAATTGCGGGGAACGGCACTACCGGCACATCACCCCTCCCCCAAACCTCCAGGGCAATTTCCCGGGAGGCGTAATCACCCCCCTCGCCCGGGCCAAAACTTCATTGCGCCCCATTAGCGCCCCCCAGCTGCTGGTGGTGGTGAGTGATGAGGTTACTGCCTTTCCTCCTCCAAGTCTTCTTCTATCCAGAAGAAACAAGCAAGATTGGTTTCCATAATAAGTAGAGAAAGCTGACTGAAGGGTTGCAAAGCAACAAAAGTGTGGAAGTTGCGAGCTGCAAGCTGGAAACTCTCCTGGCAATCCGGACAACAAAAGATCCTGTGATCCAGTCAGCTACAGCTGAGGTGTTTCAATTTATAATGCTTCAGGTGCTCTCAGACACAAATCCCGCTAAGTCTTGCTGGCAGGTCCAAGAGTGGCAGAACATCTGCAAATTCGAGTGAAAATACAGTGGGGGTGGGGCATTATTTGAATGATTAATAGGCAGTTGGCAAGTGTTAGACAGTATGATTACAATCAAAGGTGCCTGGACCAATTCAGCAGGGCTAAGAAACAATGGATGGATTTTGATGCAAATATAAATGTAATGTGATATATATTGGAACAAGAAACATGAAACATGTACATGGTGAATGCATCATATTTTGAAGAGCACAAAACATGTACCTCCTTGCAGGAATATCTGATGAACTAAATGAAAAATTATGGCCAGAGTTCTCATAGGATGGGACAGGGAAGATGAGGTTGGAAAGGAAAACACAAAGGAAAAGTATAATGGAGGAATCAGAGTACATGGATTGTTTGCTGGGCACTCTATCTCCCTATTACAAAGAAGCATTACCCCAAGATGGAAATGGAAAACGATTTTGTTGTAATTATTGATCGGTCTCTGAACAAGGCTAATCCAAGTAAGATTGCATTTTTATAGCGCCTTTCATGACCACCAGACGTCTCAAAGCGCTTTATAGTTACTGTTGTAATGAGGGAAACGTGGCAGACAATTTGCTTTGATTGATTATAAGTAGGAACACGTATTTAAAAACTGTAGATTGTCAGTGAAAAACAGTTAATGTAATGTGTGCAATTTTGGGCATTGTACTTTGAAGAGTATATTTTTTGAGTCTTCACCCACCACCAGCGCTTACTGGAAAATTGCGGCCAACGCATCTATAATTTTCTGATTTGCATTGGCTGTGGCTGAGGACTCAGAAAGTATACATTTCAATATGTATTGGGAAGGGTTCTGAGACAACCGTGAAAGGAAAATCACAGAACTGTAGTTCATTGAATAAAATAAAATTGAGAAGCGACGTCATCCAGGTCTTTGAAATATAAAAAAATATAGACAATGCAAATGTAAGCAAAGGGCCCAAATTTCCTTGGTGCTTCAACTGGACTCCCACCATCACTCCAGCAGGATACCAGTGCAATCCACTGGAAAACAGCAGGAACCTGTTTATGTTCGATCATGGCTGATCTGTACCTCACCTCAATTCAGAATTTGGCGTCATACTGAAGGCATGTCATGTTAAATGGCTCCAAACATCCTGGACCCTTGAATAATGGTGAACTTTATGTTATAAATTTCTTGATTAACATCCATATGCAGGGAAGCTGAAGGGAACATGGCTGGATTTGGGGTGGGGGTGGGGAGAGGGGTGAGCTTGGCTATTCCTCGCTCCGGTGGTGGGTCGGAGTTGGATTTTCCAGTTGAGCATGGGGCAGTGAGGCACTAAAAATGCACCTGTAGTGGCACAGGTGCCTATCAGCTGCATGCAAATAAGGTACCTTCCCAATGACCCGGTAAATTCCAATGGGCACAATCCCAGTGGAACCATCATCATCATCATCATCATAGGCGGTCCCTCAAACGAGGATGACTTTCTTCCACATGGGTTCACAGATGTTTCAATGAAGGACCCGATATTCCAGTCCTGAACTCGAGGGGTGGAAGATGCCTGTGCGTGAACTTTTTTAACGTGTGGTGACCATTGCACACCAGCCACCAACAGAGCTATGCCTTTATCCAGTGGCAAGGGTTAACCAGGACGACTGAAGATCTGCTCTGCTGCACGGACCTAGTGCACACACATATCGCAGTGTGGGCAGGCCTGTGCTGCCCCTGGGCTATCGGCTCTTCTGGGCCCCATACCCTCATTCGCCGCACCTCCGCCATGATTTCTCGCTGCTCTTCCGCCACAAACATTCGGCGCACCTCCGCCAAGATCCCTCGCCGCTCCTCCACCACAAAAACACTCGCCGCACCTCCGCCACGATCACCCACCAAATCTCAGCCACGATCCTTCATCGCTCCTCCGCCCCGATCACGCGTCGCAAGTTGGCCATAACCTTCCCACTCCTCTGCTGTACCAGGACCCTGTCGATGCTCCTGCCCAAACTCCAAACGGTGACCTGGGTCCTGATGACATCACCCAGTCGCCCACCTCGAAGCCGTTGCACATTTGTGTCAGCTCGCGCTGGAAGCTGCAGTGGCATGCTCCAGCTCTTTTTGAATGCCCGACCTGCGGAGATGTTCTCACACAGGTCGGGGTGGCCCACGATGGTCCACAGTTCAATAAGCTGCTGACACTCACTGTCCAGGCCCACACTTATGTGGAGGGTCAGAGGCCTGGCTGAGATACGAGGCAGCTACGGACATCCAAGGCCTTGCGCACAGAAGGGAGGAGAAAAAGTTGCAAGACATTCGGTTTGTCACTTATCTCTACAGTCCAATAACAGGCAACAGTTTGTGTGATAAAAGTCAGTTTGTGTTCCTCGGGATTGCAGCCCACAGACTCTGGGACCATACAGTTTAATTTGGACTGTGAGTGCAGAATTAGAGAACATGGGGCTGATTGATAATGCAACCTCCGTGTAGCACCACTGGTGCCAGGGCTGTTCAGACACTCTGCATGCATGCGTATATTAGGGCTGACCCTGTACTGTAAAGCAAGGCCAGCTTATTTGCATCATTTAATGGCAGCCTGGGCTCATCTTTCACAACATACAAGGAGGAACTGATCCTCATTATTGGGCAGCGGAAAACAGTGAATGGTTACTCATTGTGAACCGGGCACTTTCCCAGAGCAGGGTGAAAGGCATAGGCCATGGGGCAGGGGAGCAAAGGGCATAAGAGCATAGAAAGCATGAGAGCACAATCCATGGGAGCACCAGGACTTCGTGCCAAAGCACTAAAGGCAGAAATGTCTACAACATTTTTCATTTAAAGGCAGCCTCCCCTTCAACACCAGTCCCAGGTGTCTAATTTAAATGAAAGTCGGGATATATTGTGCCTAGTGTACAGTTTGTGTACTTTCAAGTACCCGCTTTTGCATTCACTGACCACACTAGGATACACTGAGTGCCTCAGCATGCTGTGGATCTCAGGTCTTTAAGCCTGATTTTCCAGGGAGCAAACACCCAATTCACACAGCTGCATTAGGTGGCTGCAATTGTACTATCAGCCCTCATTAGTGCACTATTAGCAACACTTAGAAGTGACAAGAAGGCCGAGAAATTGGCCTCCTTTGGGCCTCCCATTAACACCTCCGGGAGGCGATAATGGACGCTAATGACTTACCGACCGAGATAAACGACTCCTGCTAAATTGGCCGAGAGGGTTGCGGCGCTGGTAACGCATTGCGCCACGATCTCCTGAGCACGGAGATCGTGATGTCAAAGTCCTACGCATCGCCTTGGTAACGCCCCAGATCTCAACTCATTTCCATCCTCCTGCAGCATCGCCGGGCGACAACACCGACAGCTGCAGGAGGCATTGTTCGGGAGGCCAGGCACTTCAGGGGTGCAAGTTAAAGGGGATGTTGGCGAGGTAAGCAGGAAAATAGTTCAAATGCTCATTTTCCTTTTTTCCATTTCTCCTCGGTTGCGATCCATCAGCCGGGCACTCTGCTGGAGTGCATGGGGCTGATCGGGTCGGATCACGGCTGCTGTTGGGGACCAGTGTAAGGGGTGGTTTGCAGGGGGTCAGCTTTCCCTTCTGACCTTATATGAGCGGTTCCGAATCGCTCCCACACCCTTGGTTCTAGACACTGGAATTATGAAAGGACTGTGACAGACTTGGACAGACAATCGCTTTCAAGGTAGGAAGCAGGTATGGCTTTATTGTGTTTAAAAAGAAGTAAAAGTTACACCTTTAATAACACACACACAGATCAATACACACTGAAGGGTACAACACATTGAATAAAATGTCAAATTACAGCCTGTGGGGAAAAGAATACAGCTTAAACTCTAAATGGGATAAAGAGGAGAATGCAGATACATTTACACAAGTTATCCCAGCCTCCCCCCTCCCAATTCCCCTAACTAACTAAGTTATAGCTCTGAGGGTTCAGGGGCTATGCTCATCAATCCCTTTAGATAGTTGCCGGTGAATCACGGTTTCGGGGTTCGCTGCACTTGGCCTTCTAGGCGAGCCGTACCCCGGAGAGGACTTCGGACTGCGTAGTCTTCGGTTGGGGTGCGTCCGTTGATGTGCTAAGTTGCCTTTTGGATGTTTGGGGTAAGTACCCACTTTCTTTGGTTAGGAATAGTTTTAGTTAGTCCCTTTTGGTAATTTCTCACCCGTCGGTCGTTCAGAAGTAGATTATAGAGTGGAAATAAAGGTCGATTCTTTGGTTTTTGCTGAGTTGGTTTCGGTTGGTCGTTTTGCTGGTTGTGGTGGCCCGGGTTGTCAATTTGGTTGCTGAAAACCTTCCGTTTCGTGGGCCTCGTGCTCGTTCGTCCTTGACGATTTCTTGTAGTTTCCTTCACTACTCCATTTCTTCACTCCCCAGCTCCGGCTGCTTGTGTCTGTGTCTGTGTTCCAGTCTCTGTGTTCTGCTAGTTTTGAGTTCTGCTAGTCTGCATGCTGCTCCTTGCTGGTCTTTCCTTGTAAAACTGGGGGATAGATATATCCCAAAAAAAGGCTCCGTTATCTCCCATCAAATCTCTTGGGCTCTGTTTAAACTGTCTGTCCATTGATTTTCAAATGTCTCCTTTGTCAGCAGTAACTCGATTAGAGTGTGAGAATGTGCGATCACTGGGTTTGCATTGTTTTAGGATTGTCCAGTTTTTCTGACCATGATTTCCATTGTGCTTGATTGGGTAATTCGATTATCTCTTAGGGGGTGAATAGTTCCTCCAGACAGTCTGGGATCCTTAATACACGAATTTGGCCCCACCTCCTGTATTTGGTAACTCCTTTTCGCATCCAAAATGTTGTAGAATCTTAAAATTGATATGTTCCTTCCCATAGATGTTTAGGGGATCTCAAGCTTCTGTAATTTAGGTCCATTTTGAATTCCCTTTCCTATGAGTCCAAACACTGGGTGCGGGGGGGGGGGGGTTCTCCATGAATGCATCCCCTTTTATCCCCCGCAGGCTTCGTCTGCCCCTTTAAACTCATTTTAAAAGCCCAGAAAGGGATTCTTCTCCTCTGCAGGGGAATGGTACCTGGAATCTTTGCGACATATTGGTAAATTCTACATTGCCCCCTGTGATACCATATCACTTATGGTATCATCTTCGAGGTGAGCAAAGTTCCTGACTCCCAAGAGATAACCTTCCCCGTAAATTAGCTAAACTAATACCCAAAAGGCATTACACTTATGCAACATCACCATAGATGCACACTTCTCCCTTTCCAGGTACAAACTTTTTACATTTTCACCCTCCCAGCTTGGAGGGGGTTCAATCACTACAATTGCATTTCAGCACAGTTACATTTCATTTCAGTTACATTATATTCACCAGCATATAGGCAACATACAACCACATTACAGAAGGAAAAAAACATAGATTAAAATTAAACAACATCAATTGGTCTCCTGAGGTTTGTCCATCACCTGGTAATGTCTGGATCCTGCCCTTGAGAACTGCTCTCAGGCTGGCTGACACACAAGACAAACTCAAAACAATCACCTAAACATTACTGCAACATTACCCTAAATTCTAAACTGAACCTTAATATGTAAAATGGTGCAGTCAGCTGCCTTAAACTAAAATTCGAGCTATATACAACCGCCACCCGTCTCCGGGTGGCCTGGTTACTCCCTGTCAGGCCCATGCCTTGTGCGGCCTGATAGCCGCCTGGATGCTAGGGTTTCCCTGCAGCTGGTGAGCTGGAGACCCTTGTCTCTGGGACAGCTCGTTGCTACTGCTCCTGTGAGACCCTCACCGCTGGAGGCAGCTGGCTGGGGGTCCCTACTCTGAGCGGCCTCTGTACTTCTGACCGTCGGCCGTTCCTGTCGGGCTGCCCTTCTCCTAGGGTAGAATCATTGAGGCTCAGATGCCGGTGACCACGGTATCTTTGGCCGTGGTGTACGGAGGGTCCTTCTCAGGGCTTGGGTTACTGGGCGTGCGTCCGAATCCCAAACGATGGGTGAGATAGCCCCCCCAGTACTGCAATTCACCGCCCCTATAGGCACGGTTTCTGAGCCTGCCACATTCCCTGTGGGCCCTCCACCGTCGGGGGCGGCCAACGGAGGGTCCCTGTCCTGAGGACGGTTCACCCCTCCCGGCTGCCCTATGTGCTTGGCTGACCCTGGGTTGTACAGCTTGCACTGGTTGATGTGGAACCACTTAGTACGGCGGGGCAGCTTTATGGCATAGACCTTGTCCACGGTGCTGTCTGGCCCCATATATAATGCTTCAAAAACCCCGACCCGAGCATAGTTCCTCACTATAACCTGGTCCCCTATCTCCCATTCGTGGTGTTTGCTGGGTTCTAGCAGCAATCGGTTCCCCTGATGCTGTCTGCCCATGTTACTAGCAGCCTGCCAGTGAATCTGTTTGAGGTGTTCAAACAGGTTCCTGACAAACCGGTCCCGGTTCACCTCTCTGAGCTGACCTTCTGTGAGCACCAGGGCTAGGACATGGGTGGGGGTCCGCATGATCCAGCCAGTCATGAGCTCGTATGGGGAATACCTGGTGCTCTTTGACTGGCTGGCTCGGATCCCCATTAGGACCAACGGTAAGACCTCCACCCACTTTTGGGGTGAGTCTCCCGTTTCCTTCCGCAGCCTTTCTTTAATGGTGTGGTTTAAACGCTCCACAATACCAGATGACTGTGGATTGTGGGCAACGTGCCATTTTTCCTCAATGCCGAGCACCTTAAGGGTTGCCTGCATTACCTGCCCGGTGAAATGGCTCCCCTGGTCCGACTCCACATACTGTGGGAGTCCCCACCGGGAGAACACTTCCCTCACTAGAATCTTAGCTGTCCCTAGTGTGGTGGCTGTTTGGCAGGGGAAGGCTTCAATACCACCTTACAACACACAACTAACCCCCTCCCCACTACCCTCAACTATTACTTCCACTCCATCTCACCCTTCAGTATTGTTAAGAATGTGGCTAATCTGTTGTGAAGAAAAGAAAAAATGAAGAGGCGAGCATTTTTGAAATGAGCAAGAGAGGCACTTTCGCATGCCCTATCTCAAATGGCTGCCATGCAGACTCTGGGTTTCACAATGGAGAGAATGGTTGATTGAATGTATTGTGTTCCTAACCCAGATGAGGCTGCAGACAGGGAGGTTAAAGTAACAGTGACCTCAATCTTTAATAAGACACTCCAGAGTGAGGAACAGGCCTTAGGGGCCGGCTTATATACAGTGCTCACAAGGGACGCTGGGATCTCTTGGGACTTCAGGGGATGTACTCCCTGGTGGCAGAACATGGGAGTGGATGCTTTACAGATACACAACATCACTCCTCACCAAAGTCAAAGTGAAAACTATTTACAAGGTGAGGCGGTCGGGAGCCTTTCTTTCCCTGGTGGACCGCCTTGGTACAAATGTCTGTTCTGGTGTGTTGGGTATGCCCTCGCTGGGCTGGCTTGTTGTTGGCCCTGCAGGACTGCTGGGTGAGCCCGGCCTTGTTGGGCTGTTGGGCGTGATGGGTTCGATTTCCTGGTCTAGCGTGGTGTCGTTGATCCTTTGGGTGTGTGTTGTGGGCTCGAAAAAGGTGGTGTCTGCTGTGGGTTGCTCAGGACAGTCTGTGAACTGCAGCCTCGTTTGGTCCAGGTGCTTTCTGCAAATTTGTCCATTGTCTAGTTTGACTACAAATACCCTACTCCCTTCTTTAGCTATTACCGTGCCCCCGATCCACTTGGGACCATGTCCATAGTTTAGCACATACACAGGGTCATTGAGATCAATTTCCCGTGACACAGTGGCACGACCATCGTTTACATTTTGTTGCTGCCGCCTGCTCTCTACCTGATCATGCAGATTGGGGTGAACCAGCAAGAGTCTGGTTTTAAGTGTCCTTTTCATGAGTAGCTCAGCCGGGGGCACCTCTGTGAGCGAGTGGGGTCTTGTGCGGTAGATGAGCAGTACTCGGGACAGGCGGGTTTGGAGTGAGCCTTCTGTGACTCGTTTAAGGTTCTGTTTGGTTGTTTCTACTGCCCGCTCTGCCTGCCCATTGGAGGCTGGTTTAAATGGGGCCGAGGTGACATGTTTGATCCCATTGCGGGTCATGAATTCTTTAAATTCAGCACTGGTGAAACATGGCCCGTTGTCACTGACCAGTATGTCATGCAGGCTGTGGGTGGCAAACATGGCCCTCAGGCTTTCAATGGTGGCGGTGGTGGTGCTTCCCGACATTATTTCACATTCAATCCATTTTGAAAAAGCATCCACCACCACCAGGAACATTTTACCGAGAAACGTGCCCGCATAGTCAACATGGATCCTCGACCATGGTCTGGAGGGCAAGGACCACAAACGTAGGGGTTCCTCTCTGGGCGCGTTGCTCAACTGAGCACACACGCTGCATTGCCGTACACAGGACTCGAAGTCAGAGTCAATACCGGGCCACCACAAGTGGGATCTGGCTATCGCTTTCATCATTATTATACCTTGGTGTGTGCTGTGGAGATCCGAGATGAACGTCTCCCTGCCCTTTTTTGATAGCACTACGCGGTTACCCCACAACAGGCAGTCTGCCTGAATGCAGAGCTCGTCCTTTCACTGCTGGAACGACTTGATTAGCTCTTGCATTTCAACGGGAATGCTGGTCCAGCTCCCATGCAGTACACAGTTTTTTACTAGGGACAGCAGAGAATCTTGGCTGGTCCAAGTCCAAATCTGGCGGGTCGTGAAAGGTGATTTATCATTTTCAAACGCTTCCATGACCATCAACAAGTCTGCGGGCTGCGCCACCATCAACAAGTTTGCAGGCTGCGCCAGTCTTTCTTGATAGGTCAGTCCCACCATCCCGGGAATCAGTCTGGTGAATCTTCGCTGCACTCCCTCAATAGCAAGAATGTCCTTCCTCAAGTTAGGAGACCAAAACTGTACACAATACTCCAGGTGTGGCCTCACCAAGGCCCTGTATAACTGTAGCAAACCTCCCTGCCCCTGTACTCAAATCCCCTCGCTATGAAGGCCAACATGCCATTTGCTTTCTTAACCACCTGCTGTAACTGCATGCCAACCTTCAATGACTGATGTACCATGACACCCAGGTCTCGTTGCACCTCCCCTTTTCCTAATCTGTCACCATTCAGATAAAAGTCTGTCTCTCTGTTTTTACCACCAAAGTGGATAACCTCACATTTATCCACATTATACTTCATCTGCCATGCATTTGCCCACTCACCTAACCTATCCAAGTCACTCTGCAGCCTCATAGCATCCTCCTCGCAGCTCACACTGCCACCCAACTTAGTGTCATCCGCAAATTTGGAGATACTACATTTAATCCCCTCGTCTAAATCATTAATATACAATGTAAACAGCTGGGGCCCCAGCACAGAACCTTGCGGTACCCCACTAGTCACTGCCTGCCATTCTGAAAAGTACCCATTTACTCCTACTCTTTGCTTCCTGTCTGACAACCAGTTCTCAATCCACGTCAGCACACTACCCCCAATCCCATGTGCTTTAACTTTGCACATTAATCTCTTGTGTGGGACCTTGTCGAAAGCCTTCTGAAAGTCCAAATATACCACATCAACTGGTTCTCCCTTGTCCACTCTACTGGAAACATCCTCAAAAAATTCCAGAAGATTTGTCAAGCTTGATTTCCCTTTCACAAATCCATGCTGACTTGGACCTATCATGTCACCATTTTCCAAATGCACTGCTATGACATCCTTAATAATTGATTCCATCATTTTACCCACTACTGAGGTCAGGCTGACCGGTCTATAATTCCCTGTTTTCTCTCTCCCTCCTTTTTTAAAAAGTGGGTTTACATTGGCTACCCTCCACTCAATAGGAACTGATCCAGAGTCAAAGGAATGTTGGAAAATGACTGTCAATGCATCCACTATTTCCAAGGCCACCTCCTTAAGTACTCTGGGATGCAGTCCATCAGGCCCTGGGGATTTATCGGCCTTCAATCCCATCAATTTCCCCAACACAATTTCTTGACTAATAAAGATTTCCCTCAGTTCCTCCTCCTTACAAGACCCTCTGACCCCTTTTATATCCGGAAGGTTGTTGGTGTCCTCCTTAGTGAATACCGAACCAAAGTACTTGTTCAATTGGTCTGCCATTTCTTTGTTCCCCGTTATGACTTCCCCTGATTCTGACTGCAGGGGACCTACGTTTGTCTTTACTAACCTTTTTCTCTTTACATACCTATAGAAACTTTTGCAATCCGCCTTAATGTTCCCTGCAAGCTTCTTCTCGTACTCCATTTTCCCTGCCCTAATCAAACCCTTTGTCCTCCTCTGCTGAGTTCTAAATTTCTCCCAGTCCCCGGGTTCGCTGCTATTTCTGGCCAATTTGTATGCCACTTCCTTGGCTTTAATACTATCCCTGATTTCCCTTGATAGCCACGGTTGAGCCACCTTCCATTTTTTATTTTTACGCCAGACAGGAATGTACAATTGTTGTAGTTCATCCATGCGGTCTCTAAATGTCTGCCATTGCCCATCCACAGTCAACCCCTTAAGTATCATTCGCCAATCTATCCTAGCCAATTCACGCCTCATACCTTCAAAGTTACCCTTCTTTAAGTTCTGGACCATGGTCTCTGAATTAACTGTTTCATTCTCCATCCTAATGCAGAATTCCACCATATTATGGTCACTCTTCCCCAAGGGGCCTCGCACAATGAGATTGCTAATTAATCCTCTCTCATTACACAACACCCAGTCTAAGATGGCCTCCCCCCCTAGTTGGTTCCTCGACATATTGGTCTAGAAAACCATCCCTTATGCACTCCAGGAAATCCTCCTCCACCATATTGCTTCCAGTTTGGCTCGCCCAATCTATGTGCATACTAAAGTCACCCATTATAACTGCTGCACCTTTATTGCATGCACCCCTAATTTCCTGTTTGATACCCTCCCCAACATCACTACTACTGTTTGGAGGTCTGTACACAACTCCCACTAACGTTTTTTGCCCTTTGGTGTTCTGCAGCTCTACCCATATAGATTCCACATCATCCAAGCTAATGTCCTTCCTAACTATTGCATTAATCTCCTCTTTAACCAGCAATGCTACCCCACCTCCTTTTCCTTTTATTCTATCCTTCCTGAATGTTGAATACCACTGGATGTTGAGTTCCCAGCCCTGATCATCCTGGAGCCACGTCTCCGTAATCCCAATCACATCATTTTTGTTAACATCTATTTGCACAGTTAATTCATCCACCTTATTGCGGATACTCCTTGCATTAAGACACAAAGCCTTCAGGCTTGTTTTTTTAACACCCTTTGTCCTTTTAGAATTTTGCTGTACAGTGGCCCTTTTTGTTCTTTGCCTTGGGTTTCTCTGCCCTCCACTTTTCCTCATCTCCTTTCTGTCTTTTGCTTTTGCCCCCTTTTTGCCTCCCTCTGTCTCCCTGCATTGGTTCCCATCCCCCTGCCATATTAGTTTAACTCCTCCCCAACAGCACTAGCAAACACTCCCCCTAGGACATTGGTTCCGGTCCTGCCCAGGTGCAGACCGTCCGGTTTGTACTGGTCCCACCTCCCCCAGAACCGGTTCCAATGCCCCAGGAATTTGAATCCCTCCCTGCTGCACCGCTGCACAAGCCACGTATTCATCTGCACTATCCTGCGATTCCTACTCTGACTAGCATGTGGCACTGGTAGCAATCCCGAGATACTACTTTTGAGGTCCTACTTTTTAATTTAGCTCCTAGCTCCTTAAATTTGTTTCGTAGGACCTCATCCCTTTTTTTACCTATGTCGTTGGTACCAATGTGCACCACGACAACTGGCTGTTCTCCCTCCCTTTTCAGAATGTCCTGCACCCGCTCCGAGACATCCTTGACCCTTGCACCAGGGAGGCAACATACCATCCTGGAGTCTCGGTTGCGGCCGCAGAAACGCCTATCTATTCCCCTCACCATTGAATCCCCTATCACTATCACTCTCCCACTCTTTTTCCTGCCCTTCTGTGCAACAGAGCCAGCCACGGTGCCACGAACTTGGCTGCTGCTGCCCTTCCCTGATGAGTCATCCCCCCCAACAGTACTCAAAGCGGTGTATCTATTTTTCAGGGGGATGGCCACAGGGGACCCCTGCACTACCTTCCTTGCACTACTCTTCCTGCTGGTCTTCCATTCGCTATTTGGCTGTGGACCTTTCTCCTGCGGTAAGACCAACTCGCTACACGTGCTACTCACATCATTCTCAGCATCGTGGATGCTCCAGAGTGAATCCACCCTCAGCTCCAGTTCCGCAACGCGGACCGTCAGGAGCTCGAGGCGGATACACTTCCCCCACACGTAGTCGTCAGGGACACCGGAAGTGTCCCTGAGTTCCCACATGGTACAGGAGGAGCATAACACCCGACCGAGCTCTCCTGCCATGACTTAACCCTTAGATACACTTAAATTGGCAACAACAATGTTAAAAGTTACTGACTAATATAAAAAAGAAAAAGAAAAACTACTCACCAATCACCAGCCAATCACTTACCCCCTAGGCTGTGACGTCACCTTCCTGTTTCTTTCTACTTCTTTTTTGCCTTCTCCCTGTAGCTGCACAAGTACGCCTTTTATAGGCCTCTGCTGATCCGCGGACTCACGCCTCACCAACGAACTCCCGACGCCTCTCGCGGCCTTTTATAGGCCTCTGCTGATCCGCGGACCCACGCCTCACCAACGAACTCCCGAAGCCTCTTGCGGCCTTTTATAGGCCTCTGCTGATCCCCGGACTCACGCCTCACCAACGAACTCCCGACACCTCTCGCGGCCTTTTATAGGCCTCTGCTGATCCCCGGACTTACGCCTCACCAATGAACTCCCGACGCCTCTCGTGGCCTTTTATAGGCCTCTGCTGATCCCCGGACTCACCACTCCTGGAGGCATAGGCGACAGGTTGCAACTTCCCCGCAACGTTAGCTTGTTGTAATACGCACCCGACTCCGTACGACGACGCATCACATGCTCGCACAAGTCTTTTACACAGGTTAGACAATACAAGTAGCTTGTTGGAGCACAAAATATTTCTGGCTTTCTCAAAAGCAATTACTTGGTTTTTTCCCCTTACCCAGTTCTCACCTTTATGCAATAACACATTTAGAGGCTCTAAGAGGGTGCTTAACCCTGGTAGGAAGTTAGCAAAATAGTTGAGGAGTCCCAGGAACGACCGCAGCTCCGTGACATTCTGTGGCCTGGGCACATTCCTGATAGCATCTGTCTTGGCATCTGTGTGCCGAATGCCATCCGCCGCGATCGTTCTCCCCAAAACCTCCACTTCTGTTGCCATGAAGACCCATTTCGACCTCTTCAGCCGCAACCCTACGCGATCCAGTCGCTGGAGGACCTCCTCCAGGTTTTGTAGGTGCTCGACAGTGTCCCGACCCGTGACCAATATGTCGTCCTGAAAAACCACCGTGTGTGGTACCGACTTAAGTAGGCTCTCCATGTTTCTCTGGAAGATCGTTGCAGCCGACCGAATTCCAAACGGGCATCTGTTGTAGATGAAGAGTCCCTTGTGCGTATTGATGCATGTGAGGTCCTTCGAAGAATCCTCCAGATCCTGCGGCATGTAGGCCGAAGTCAGGTCGAGCTTGGTGAACGTCTTGCCTCCTGCCAGGGTCGCAAGCAGGTCGTCTGCCTTAGGTAGCGGGTATTGGTCCTGTAGCGAGAAACGATTAATAGTTACTTTATAATCGCCGCAAATCTTGACCGTGCCATCACTTTTGAGAACTGGATCAATCGGGCTGGCCCACTCGCGGAATTCCACTGGGGAGATGATGCTCTCGCGTTGCAGCCTGTCCAACTCAATTTCTACTCTCTCCTTCATCATGTGAGGTACCACTCACGCCTTGTGGTGAATGGGTCGTGCCTCTGGGACCAAGTGGATCCGCACCTTCGCCCCGGAAAGGTTTCCAATGCTAGGCTCAAAAAGGGAAGGAAATTTGTTAAGAACCTGGGTACATGAGGCCTCATCGACATGTGATAGCACTCGGATGTTATCCCAGTTCCAGCGGATTTTGCCCAGCCAGCTCCTTCCAAGCATTATGGGGCCATCGCCTGGGACAATCCAGAGTGGCAGTTCATGCACCGTGACCTCGCAGGTGACCTTGACCATGGCGCTGCCCAGGACAGTGATAAGCTCTTTGGTGTACGTTCTCAGTTTTGTGTGAATGGGGCTCAGGGCTAGTCTGAATGCCTTGTTGCACCACAGTCTCTCAAACATCTTTTTACTCATGATGGATTGGCTAGCGCCAGTGTCAAGTTCTATGGCTACGGGTAAGCCATTCAATTTTACGTTTAGCATTATAGGTGGACATTTCGTCGAAAATGTGTGACCCCGTGAACTTCAACATCTGCTTCCTCTCTCTGAGGCTCAAAATTGCTTTGATCCACCATGGACCGATCTTCCTCTGCCACTTGGTGGTTAGCAGGTTTTGCAGAGTTTGCAGCTCGTCTGCAAGCTGGTTGGAGGTGCCCCATTGTTCCACAGCTCTTGCAAACATACCCTTTGAAGCGACATGAATAGGCTGAATAGAAACCTTCACAACGCCAACAAGGTGTGAATTGCCTTGCATTCATCCTTTGTTGTGGACTCTGAGTCATTTGGGTCACCTGAGGCCTGCTGGCAGTTGCAGACTCGTGGTTTCTGTCCTGTACATTTCTGCTCGCAAACACAGTTCCAGTTAATTTATGAATATTGCTAGCACTTGTGTGCTGAGAGATTTGTTTGGTGTTATCACTGGTGGACATAAACGCCTGTGCTATCGCAATGGCCTTACTGAGGGTCGGTGTCTCTATAGTCAAAAGTTTTCGTACGATGGTCTCTTGGCCAATGCCCAGTACAAAAAAGTCTCTGAGCATTTGCTCCAGGTAGCCATCAAACTCACATTGTCCTGCAAGTCGCCTTAGCTCAGCGACATAGCTCGCCACTTCCTGACCTTTAGATCGCTGACACGTGTAGAACCGATACCTCGCCATCAGCACGCTCTCCCTCGGGTTAAGATGCTCCCGAACCAGTGTACACAGCTCCTCATATGACTTATCTGTAGGTTTCACCGGAGCCAGAAGATTCTTCATGAGGCTGTAGGTCGGTACCCCGCAGACCGTGAGGAGGACCGCTCTCCTTTTTGCAGCGCTTCCTTCTCCGTCCAGCTCATTGGCTACAAAGTACTGGTCGAGCCGTTCGACATAGGCTTCCCAGTCCTCACCCTCTGAGAACTTCTCCAGGATGCCCACAGTTTGCTGCATCTTTGCGTTGGATTTGTATACTCGTCGCCAGTTGTTGTGCTCCTGACACAGCTGAGACGGCACACAGGGAAGTTAAAGTAACAGTGACCTCAGTCTTTATTAAAACACTCCAGAGTGAGGAACAGGCCTTATGGGCCGGCTTATATACAGTGCTTCCAAGGGATGCTGGGATCCCTTGCAACTTCAGGGGATGTACTCCCTGGTGGCGGAACATGGGAGTGCATGCTTTACAGATACACAACAGGAATAAATTCACAGGACTGTATTGAAAGCTCAAACTGTTGTGACCTCGGTCTCTTTATTCAGACTCCAGAGTGGCGAAGCAGCATGGTGAATCACCTTTTATACCTGCTTGCCCCAGGGTGCACAGGTGACCTTTAGGTCTCCCACAGGTGTGTCCCCTAGTGGCAAGACTTACATTTTGGTGAGGTTTACATACATACATAACATCACTCCCCCCCAAAGTCTTGTGTACAAGTTATTTGCAAGTTGAGGCGATCTGGAGTCCTGCGTCCCCGGGTCGATTGCCTGGGTTGAAGTCCTGATGTGGTGGGTTCATCCTCGTGGTTGATGGCGAGGTCGATTGTGTTAGTGGGTCACTGGGGGCCAGGTCCTTTCACAGTGGTTCCTGGTTATCTGTAGTTCGCAGTTTGATCTGGTGCAAATGCTTTACGAATTAGCGCGGTACATGGTTTCACTATCAAGCTCTCCATATTTATCACATACACTTCATTCCCCCCTTGGCTAATGCGGTGCTAGCGGCCCAACGGGGGGCCTGAACATGGCCTACATCATTTATTCTGATGTCACATGGAGGGGCCGTGTTATCATGGTGCATGCTCTGCTGATGGCATACAGAAGGCTCGGTTCTGAGTGATTCTGTCTGGTGACTGCGTGGCACCCAGGATAGTCAGGTGTGTAGGGAGTCTACCGTGACATGCATGGTGCTTGGTTTTGGGATTTGAGTTGCCTGCTCCGGGTTATTGTCGCTGATCTTGAGGTCGAGCAAGCCCAGAATGGTCGCAATGGCCTTGAGACTTTCAGTAGTGGCGGGAGGCCTAGTAGTCCCCGTGGATCCTGGGCCTTGGTATGGGGGCCCCGGACCACCGACTGTGTGTAGCTACCCTGCCTTGCTTTGCAACATTGGGATGGGCCAATCGCTTCTGCGATGGATGGGTTGCAACATCCCATCCAACAGTTCACCTTTGAAAGGCGGTAACGTGGGATCCTGGCTGGTCCAGGACCTGAGCTGGGGGGATGTTACGGTTGACCCTTCGCTTTCTAGCACTTCTGCAACCATGTGTGGGTCTGCAGGCTGCACCGTTTCCACCCCGGTGGTGGGCAACGGTAGCCAACTGAGGGCATTAGTGCTGTTCTCAGTGCCTGGCCCGTGGCTGATCATATTACAGTGCACAGACAGTGTTAGACATTCTCAAAACAACACATCGATAATGGTGCTTCTGTTCTCCCAAACTTGTGTTGAGCAGCTTGTCTGAGCACATATTGGGAAACTTGGTAAGTCTCTTTGGTCCAGTGTATACAGGCTGCTGCCTTGGTTAATGATACACTCATAATAAAGGATGAAACTGAGTACAATGAGCAAGTGTGACCTTAGCTCCTTTAATAAGACTCCAGAGTGCAGGTACCTCGTGGATGGCCTGCTTATATACTGTGCTCCCAAGGGATGCTGTGATCCCTTGGGACTCCAACAGGTGGGCCCTCTTGTGGTCAGCTGTCATGCAGGTTACATGGGGTTAAATACATAACAATACTCCCCGTAAAGTCAACAGTACACTTATTTAGATAGAAGGTGAGACGATTTGGGGCTTTACGCTCCCTTGTCGATCGTCTCGGTACAAATGCGGGTGTGGGTGGGTTGGTCAGTTTTTCACTGGGCTGTTGGACAGCCAGCCTTGCCAGGCTGCTGGGGATGATGAGTTCGGCTTTGTGATCAAACATGATGTTGGTTGCCACTTGTGTGTGTGTTGGAGGGTCAAAGTTGGTGGTGTCCTCTTCGGGTTGTTCATAGCTGTTGATGATCTGCAATTTGATTTGGTCCAAATGTTTTCTGTGCATTTGCCCATTGACCAATTTGACCTGAAACACTCTTTGGATGTGACCGTGCCAACGAGCCATTTGGGACCATGTCCATAATTGAGCACAAGCACAGGATCATTGATCTCAATATCGCGTGACAAATTTGCGCGGTCATGGTACACATTTTGTTGATGCCGCTTGCCCTCCGCGTGATCATGGAGATCAGGGTGGACAAGAGAGAGCCTTGTTTTAAGCGACCTTTTCATGAGCAGCTCAGCTGGGGGAACCCCCGGTGAGTGAGTGGGGTCTGGTGCGGTATCTGAGCAGCACTCGGGACAGCCGGGTCTGCAGGGAGCCTTCCGACACACATTTCAAGCTTTGCTTGATAGTCTGAACTGCCCATTCTGCCTGGCCATTGAATGCGGGCTTGAATGGGGCAGATGTGATGTGTTTGATCCTGTTGCGGGTCATGAATTCCTTGAATTCAGCATTGGTGAAGCACGGCCCATTGTCACTGACTAGGACATCAGGCAAGCCGTGCGTGGCAAACATGGCTAGTAGGCTTTCAATAGTGGCCGTGGTCCTGCTTACAGACATTATTGCACATTCAATCCATTTGGAGTAAGCATCCACGACAACCAAAAACATTTTGCCTAGAAATGGGCCCGCATAGTCTATGTGGATCCTCGACCAAGGTTTGGAGGGCCATGGCCACAAACTTAGCGGTGCCTCTCTGGGTGCATTGCTCAGCTGAGAGCAAGTGTTGCACTGGCGCACGCATGACTCTAAATCTGAGTCAATGCCAGGCCACCACACATGGGATCTGACTATGGCTTTCATCATTACGATGCGTGGGTGGGTGCTGTGCAGTTCACATATGAACGTATCCCTGTCTTTCTTGGGCAAGACCACGCGATTGCCTCACAATAAATAGTCCGCCTGTAGGGACAACTCGTCTTTGCGTCTGTGGAACGGCTTAATCACTTCCTGCATCTCCGTTGGGACACTGGACCAGCTCCCATGGAGGACACAGTTTTTTTACCAAGGACAGTAAAGGATCCTGGCTGGTCCAGGTACTGATCTGGTGGGCCGTAACAGGGGACTTCGCGTTCTTGAATCCCTCCATGACCGTGAGCAAGTCCGCTGGCTGTGCCATTTCCACCCCCGGTGGTGGGCAATGGCAGCCGACTGAGAACATCTGCGCAGTTCTCTATGCCTGGTCTGTGGCGGATTACATAGTTGTACGCCGACAGCGTGAGCGCCCATTCTTGGATGCGGGCAGAGGCATTGGTATTAATCCCTTTGCTCTCAGAGAACAGCGATATTAGCGGCTTGTAGTCAGTTTCAAGCTCAAACTTGAGGCCAAATAAGAACTGGTACATTTTTTTCACCCCGTTATCGCACGCCAGAGCCTCTTTTTCAATCTGCTGTAGGCCCTTTCGGCCTTGGACAAACTCCTGGACGCATAAGTGACCGGTTGCAAAATTCCCGATTCGTTTGCCTGTTGTAACACACACCCGACCCCGTATGATGACGCATCACAAGTTAGCACTAATCGTTTACAAGGGTTATACAGGACAAGCAGTTTGTTTGAACACAACAAATTCCTGGCTTTCTTAAAGGCAGCCTCTTGTGAATTTCACCATACCCAGTCGTCTCCCTTGCGCAGTAGTGCATGTAGGGGTTCTAGAAGGGTGCTTAACCCAGGTAGGAAATTACCGAAATAGTTAAGGAGTCCCAGGAACGACCGTAGCTCCGTCATGTTCTGTGGTCGTGGCGCGTTCTTGATGGCCTCCGTCTTGGTGTCGATGGGTCCGATGCCGTCTGCTGCGATTCTTCTTCCCAAGAACTCGACGTCCTGTGCCAGGAAAACACATTTCGAGCGTTTCAACCTGAGCCCCATGCGATCCAACTGACTAAGAACCTCTTCCAGATTCTTCAAGAGCTCAGTGGTGTTCCGACCTGTAACCAATATATTGCCTAGAAAACCATGGTGCAAGGAACCGACTTTAGCAGGCTCTCCATGTTCCGCTGGAAGATAGCCGCGGCCGACCAAATCCCCAACGGGCACCGGTTATAGATGAACAGACCTTTGTGCGTGTTGATGCAGGTGAGGCCTTTCGAAGACTCTTCCAGCTCCTGCATCATATAGGCTGAGGTCAGGTCCAGCTTGGTAAATATCTTCCCTCCAGCCAGGGTCTCAAATAGGTCATCTGCCTTGGGTAGCAGGTACTGGTCCTGCAGTGAAAAATGGTTAATCGTAACTTTATAGTCCCCACAAATTCTAACCGTGCCATCCTCCTTAAGTGCCGGGACAATCAGACTGGCCCAGTTATTGAATTCCACCGGTGCGATGATGCCTTCTCATTGCAGCCTGTCCAACTCAATTTCCACTTTTTCATGTATCATGTACCTTGCCCGTGCCTTGTGGTGGATGGGTCGTGTACCGGGAACCAAGGGGATCTGCACTTTCGTCCCCGAGAAGCTTCCAATGCCTGGCTCGAACAACGATGGGAACTTGCTCAGAACCTGGGTACATGAGGCAACGTCGACGGACGAAAGCGCTCGGATGTCGTCCCAGTTCCAGCGGATTTTTCCCTGCCAGCTTCTGCCAAACAACGTGGGGCCATCGCCTGGCACAATCCACAGCGGAAGTTTGTGTACTGCTCCGTCATAAGAGACTTTGACTTCTGCACTGCCAATTACAGGGATTAGTCCCTTGGTGTAAGTCCTTAGTTTGGTGTGAATGAGGCTGAGCTTGGGCCTGTGTGCCTTTTTGCCCCACAGCCTGTCGAAGGCCTTTTTACTCATTATGGACTGACTTGCCCCCATTTCTAATTCCATAGATACTGGAATACCATTCAGTTCAACTTTCAACATTACTGGTGGACATTTCGTAGTGAATGTTTGTACCCCGTACACTTCTGCCTCTTTGGTACGAGTCTCCAATTCAGCCTGATCCACAGTGGATCGATCTTCCTCTGCAACGTGGTGGTTTGCAGGGGTTTGCAGCTCGCCTGCACATTCGCTGGAGGTGTCCCATTGTTCTGCAACCATTGCACACATAGTGCTTAAAGCGACATTGATGGGGCCGATGATCACCTCCATAACACCAACAAGGTGTTAACTGCCTTGCGTTAACGATTGATGGCTGACTCTGGGTCAACTGAGGTCGGGCCACAGCAGCCGGTGTGTACATTCTGCCATGTACATTTCTGCTTGAGACTGACATTACTTTATGCACAGTACTTCTTTACTCTGCAAAATCTGTTTGGTGTTGTCGCTGGTGGACATAAATGTCTGGGCTATCATTATGGCTTTACATAGATTCGGAGTTTCTACAGTCAACAGTTTGCGCAGGATTGTCTCATGTCCAATGCCCAGTACAAAAAAGTCTCTGAACAGTTGTTCTAGGAATCCCTCAAACTCACAATGTCCTGCGAGGTGCCTTAATTCGGCGATATAGCTCGCCACTTCCTGGCCCTCCGGTCGTTGATATGTGTAGAACCGATATCTCGCCATCAGAACGCTTTCCTTAGGATTTAGGTGCTCCCGGACCAGCGTACACAATTCTTCGTAAGATTTCTCTGTTGGTTTTGCCGGAGCCAGGAGATTCTTCATGAGGCCCTAGGTTGTTGCCCCACAGTCAGTTAGGAGGATCGTCCTTCGTTTGGCAGCATTCTCGTACCCTTCCAGCGCGTTGGCCACGAAGTATTGGTCAAGTCTCTCCACGAAGGCCTCACAATCGTCCCCTTCTGAGAACTTCTCTAGGATGCCGACTGCTCTTTGCCTTTTCGCGCGGTTGTTCGTTACCTCGTCACCAATTGATACACTCATACTAAAGGATGAAACAGTACTGTGTGCAATGAGCAAGAGTGACCTTAGCTCCTTTAATAAGACTCCAGAGTGCAGAAACCTCGTGGGTTGCCTGCTTATATACTGTGCTCCCAAGGGATGCTGGGATCCGGGACTCCAACAGGTGGAGCCTGTGGTGGTCAGGTGTCATGCAGGTTACAAGGGGTTAAAAACATAACAGTTAACTTATTGGATACATGTTCACTAGTTTGGAGCTCGCCCGCTACTTTTGCTTGCTGCACAACACTCCCGACCCCGTGCGGTAACACATCACTTGCTACGAATACTTTGTTAGATACATATACATCTGGTTAGGATTCACCCGCTACTTTGGTTTGCTGTACAACACACCCGACCCCGTGTGATATCACATCACTTGTTACAAGTATTTTGTCAGATACATATACGACCGGTTGGTGTTCACCCGCTATTTTGGCTTGTTGTAAGGTACCCCAAACCCATATAATGGTATATCATTGGCCGCGAAAGACCGCTCAGAAGAGTTACACAGAGCAAACAATTTATTGGAGCGTGGTGGGTTCCTGGCCTTCTCAGCGGCCGCCCCTTTACCTTTGCCTGAAACCCAGTCGTCTTCCTTGCTGGGCGACACATTCCTCCTTCTGTTGGTCGGGACACACCTTCGTCCCGTGGTCTGGACGCTCATTTGTCCCGTGATCTGGACGCACTCTCGTCCCGTGGTCTCGACGCACTTTCGTCCCATGGTCTGGATGCCCTCTCGTCCCGTGGTCTGAACTCCCTCTTGTCCATGTCCGTGATGCCGACTGTCGCGATCTTTCTCCCCAGGGATTTTGCCTCTGGCGTCGGGAAGATGCATTCGGATCATTTCGGCCGGAGTCCCACTCCGCATGGTCGACCTGGAGCCTCTTCCATCGCTGCGAAGAGGTCGTCGGCTTCGGGTTGTGGATACTGCACCTGTCCCGCTGTTCGGTTGATCTTCACCTCCTCATGGTCGTGATGAGTGGCCTGTGCCTCGGGGATCTGCAAGTGGATCTGCACTTCGATGCCTGGTTCAGCTGAAGGTGGGGGTTGGCTCAGCCTTTGAGAAGCGGAGACATCGTTCGCCGGAGAAGGTATGCAGAGGTCTTCCCAGTTCCATCGAATCTTCCCTGTAAAGTCCTTACTCTACAGTATGAAACCACACGAGGCACATTCTGGGGACAAGGTCACTCTGTGACCTCAACTCTTTATTCACAGGACTCCAAAGACGATGACCCTGCATGGGACCTCCTTCTTTATACCTGTGTAATCAGGTAAGGAGTGTCTCCCACAAGTTCACCCCTAGTGGTCAAGGTGTGCATCTAGGTTGAGTGTATACAGTAATACAGTGGTGTTACATTGTGGTTCCAACATGACATCACCTCCACCCCCCCAAATTCTTATTGGGATCATAGGTTTAGTCTTTCAGGTGGTCTACGCTCCCTCGTGGAGCGCCGCAGTTGGGGCTCTGGTTGTTGGACACTGATGTGAGTGTCTGTCACCTGTGGTGATTCCAGCCTGTCCGGGCTGACTGCAGGGACTGTGCATTCTTCTGATTGCTCTTGTTGCTCGTTCACTGGCGGTGTTGTGAGCTCCATCTCATGGTCTTCTTCAGGTTCCTCCGTGTCGATGCTGAACCTTTTTTTTTTCTTAGTCCAGATGCTTACAGCATATCTGACTATTGTTGAGTTTTACCATGATGACCTATTCCCCTCTTTGTCAATTACAGTGCCCTCAAGCCATTTGGGCCCCATGGCGTGATTGAGGACGAATACAGGATCATTTATTTCTATATATCTCCCCCTCGAATTACGGTCATGGTACTCGTATTGTGACTTGCGCTTGCCCTCAACTATGTCGGTCAGGACTGGGTGAATGAGGGAAAACCGAGTTTTCAGTGTCCGTTTCATTAGTAGCTCTGCGGGCGGGACCCCTGTGAGCGAGTGCAGTCGGGATCTATAGGCCAGCAGGAGACGCGATAGGCGGCATTGTAGGGAGGGTCCTTGAATCCTGAGCATACCTTGCTTAATGATTTGGACCGCACGTTCCGCCTGGCCATTGGAGGCCGGCTTGAATGGCGCAGTCCTGACGTGGTTGATGCCATTGCCCAACATAAACTCTCGGAATTCATAGCTTGTGAAACATGGGCCATTATCACTAACCAGGATGTCCGGCAAGCCATGGGTTGCAAAGATCGCACGTAGGCTTTCCACGGTGGTGGATGACGTGCATGAATTCAGAATGATGCACTCGATCCATTTCAAGTACGCATCTACTACAATAAGGAACATCTTTCCCATGAACGGGCCCACGTAGTCAACATGAATGCGTGACCATGGCCTGGTGGGCCAGGGCCATGGGCTGAGAGGGGGCTCCCTGGGGGCATTACCCAGCTGGGCACACGTCGTGCACCTGCGAACACAGTCTTCCAGGTCTGAATCAATTCCAGGCCACCAAAATTGTGACTGGGCAATGGCCTTCATCAGCACAATGCCTGGGTGATCGCTGTGGAGTTCCCTGATGAATGCCTCCCTGCCCTTCTGGGGCGTAACTACCCGGCTGCCCCATAGTAGGCAGTCGGCTTGGATGGAGAGCTCATCCATCCGTCTGTGGAACGGTCTGACCTCCTCAGGGCATGCTCCGTGTGCAGGCGCCCAATCCCCAGTCAGGACACATTTCTTAATCAGGGATAGGCGGGGATCACTGTTTGTCCAGATTTTGATCTGGTGGGCTGTGATTGGGGAGTCTGCGCTGTCAAAGGCATCGACAGCCATGACCATCTCGGTGCTTTGCTCCGCTGCCCCCTCAGTGGTGGCCAGTGGAAGCCTGCTGAGCGTGTCAGCGCAATTTTCAGTGCCGGGCCGGTGCCGGATGGAGTAGTCATAAGCAGCCAGCGTGAGAGCCCATCGCTGTATGCGAGCTGATGCGTTGGCATTGATAGCCTTGCTGTCTGACAACAGGAATGTTAATGGCTTGTGGTCCGTCTCTAATTCAAACTTCCTACCAAAGAGGTACTGATGCATTTATTTTACACCATGGACACATGCAAGCGCTTCCTTCTCGACCATTCTATATCCCTGTTCTGCTTGAGAGAGCGACCTGGAGGCATAAGCCACAGGTTGGAGTTGACCCTCAGCATTGCCCTGCTGTAACACGCATAGGACGATGCATCACATTTCAGAACCAAGTTTTTACAGGGGTCGTACAGGGTCAACAACTTTGGATTCGGTGGGCCAATCCCATCTGCAACAACCCTCCTGCCCAAAAACTCAACCTCAGGAGCTAAGAACACACATTTAGACTTCTTGAGTCGCAGGCCTACCCGGTCCAATCGGCGTAGCACCTCCTCCAGGTTGTGGAGGTGTTCCTCGGTGTCTCGACCCGTGATGAGGATGTCGTCCTGGAATACGATCGTTCCAGGAATGGATTTAAGCAGGCTTTCCATGTTTCATTGAAAAATCGCGGCTGCTGATCGAATGCCAAATGAGCATCTGTTATAAACGAATAGTTCCTTGTGCGTGGTGATAGTGGTCAGTAGTTTAGATTCATCGGCCAGTTCCTGGGTCATATAGGCTGAAGTGAGGTCCAACTTGGTGAACAGCTTGCCGCCAGCCAACATGGCGAAAAGGTCCTCCACTCTCGGGAGCGGGTATTGATCTTGTAGGGACACCCGATTGATGGTGCCCTTGTAGTCACCACAGATCCTGACAGAGCCATCCACTTTTAGGACAGGAATGATGGGGCTCACCCAGTCGCTGAATTCAACAGGCGAGATGATGCCCTCTCTCAACAGCCGGTCCAATTCGCTCTCGATCTTTTCCCACATCACATACGGCACCGCTCTGGCTTTGTGGTGCACTGGCCTGACGTCCGGGGTGATGTGTATCACGATTTTAGTGCCTTTGAAAGTCCCGACACCAGGTTGGAATAGTGAATCGAATTGTTGTAGGACTTGTGAGCATGAACTTCACTCCACAGATGACATTGCGTAAACATCCCCCCATTTCCAGTTTATCTCGGCTAACCAGCTCCTCCCCAAAAGTGCGGGACCATTACCCGGGACAATCCAGAGCGGCAGCCGATTCACTAACCCATTGTGTGTGACAGCCAACATTGCACTGCCTAGCACCGGAATGATTTCTTTAGTGTAAGTCCGTAATTGTGTCTCAATACGTGCTAATTTGGGTCTACTAGCTTCTCAAATTGCTGAACGCCCATGAGTGACTGGCTGGCCCCAGTGTCTAGCTCCATGCGTACTGGGATACCGTTTAATAAAACCCTCATCATCATTGGTGGCGTTTTGGTGTATGAACTGTGAATATTCGCCACCTGGACCCGCTGAACCTTGGCGTCCATCGATTTGCCCCAAAAGTCATCCTGCCTCAAAGAACCCTCTTCTGGTCATCCACCTCATATATTAGTCTGGTTGCAGACTTCCTGCACATTTGAGCTAAGTGGCCACTGAGATTGCAGTTCCTGCAGACAAACTGTTGAAATCTGCAAGATCCAGCTGAGTGTTTTTCCCTACACTTCCAGCATGAGTTAAAGTTTCCATTGTTGGGAACAAAGGGACTATGGCCAGGCATTCTGCGCTGACTGTCCCTTTGACTGCTCTTAAGTACCCTATTAGTGGATGTCAATGGCCCCATTCCGGGCCGCATTTTCCACTGTGATGGCGTGGATGTCCGTTCAGCCTGCCATTGTCTCTGTTGAAGTCCTACTCTGGGGTCTATTGCTGCCTGGGGAGTGTCGGACTACCCCTGCCTGCCTGCAGGGTTCTGAGTCACATTGATGATGTTGATTCCCTGATCCATCGCCGCGTTAGAGGCAGAATTCGCCTCCTCCTCCCCACCATGAAAGTTTGAGCTATCAACACCGCCGCTCCCAAAGTCAAATCCTTGGTCTCAATTAATTTGCGGAAAATTCCCGCATGACCGATACCCTCGATAAAGAAGTCCCTTAGCATCTCTCCTCTGCAGGTGTCTGTGAACTTTCAGAGGCTGACCAAACGCCGGAGGTCCGCTACGAAGTCCGGTATGCTCTGTCCTTCAAGACTTCGGTGGGTGTAGAATCTTTGTCGGGCCATATGTATGCTACTCGCCGGTTTGAGGTGCTCCCCGATCAATTTGCTGAGTTCTTCAAAGGTTTTGTCTGCCGGCTTTTTGGGTGCTAGTAAGTCCTTCATGAGCGCGTAAGTCTTTGGTCCACAGCTGGTCAAAAGATGAGTTCTTCGCTTGTCGGCCGCTGCATCCCCCAGCCATTTTTTCGTAATTTGCTGAAGCCTCTCGACAAAATTGTCCCAGTCTTCCCCAACACAGTACTGTTCCTCTGTGCTACCAGTGGCCTTTCTCGTGGGTCGTGAATTCCCGTTTCTCGTCGCCAATGTAAAGTCCTTACTCTACAGTATGAAACCACACGAGGCACATTCTGGGGACAAGGTCACGCTGTGACCTTAACTCTTTATTCACAGGACTCCAAAGACGATGACCCTTCGTGGGAGCTCCCTTTTTGTACCTGTGTAATCAGGTAAGGAGGGTCTCCCACAAGTTCACCCCTTGTGGTCAAGGTGTGCATCTAGGTTCAGTGTATACAGTAATACAGTGGTGTTACATTGTGGTTACATACATGACATTCCCCATCCACCTCCTACCAAGCAGCGTTGGCCCATCACCTGAGACAATCACAGTGGTAAATCGTGCACTGCTCCCTCATGGGACACTCTTATGTCCGCACCAGCAGTAACTGGTATCAGTTCCTTGGTGTAGGTGTGCAGCTTTGCCTTAATCGGGATCAGGTTGGGTCGCTGTGCTTCATCGCCCCACAGCCTCTCGAATGCCTTCTGGCTCATAACTGATTGACTCGCCCCCGTGTCTAGTTCCATGGAGACTGGAGTGCTGTTAAGTTCAACTTTTAACATTATCGGAGGGCTTTTGGTGGTTAAGGTGTGTATCCCATGTACTTCCTCTTCATCCTCAGGTTGAGTTGCCTCTCCTGCTCATTCATCATGATCCTCGCTGGATCAGCCGTCCTCTCCTGACTCTGCCATGTGGTGAGTCAGAGATCGTTTGCACATTCGCTGGAGATGCCCCATTGTTCCACAGCCCTTGCACACATTGGGCTTGAATCGACATTGATGAGCTCTATGGCTGCCCCCGCAGCGCCAACATGGTGCTAATGGATACGCAGTCACGTCCCACGGTGGACTCTGAGTCACTCTAGGCCTAGGTCTGGCCTCTGCATTCGTGTGGGCCTTGCCCTGTACAGATCTGCCTGCTGAAAACATTATTTTATGCACAGTACTTGCCAGTGAACACATACATACAATACAGGAAGGAGCCTCAGATCTCAGCAGTGCTGCATGGGACATTGTGCAACACTGCACCACAACACACCTGTGTCCTTTAGCACTCGAGAAAGGAAGTGGAGCGCTTGATTTAGCGCTAAAACCGAATTTACAGAAAACTGAGAATCATTAGCATCTGCCGCTAATTTTTCCAGCTTTCAAAAATTAACGTCCTAAATGGGGCACTCCCGAATTTCTTCCCCGAGAGGTTTTTTTCCCACAAGATAGTGGATATATGGAACAGATTGCCAGCAGAAGCAGCTAATACTATTGAATAATTTCTTTAGAAAAATGCTAGATAAATATCTGATTATGTGGAAGTGAAGGTTTTACAGATATGTTTAGACAGATATGATCAAACAAAATAATTCCTGTGCTATTAGAAATGTCAGTAGAATACAACCAGTCAGGTTGAGTAATGGAGGTATAAGTGTAGATTTGGTAGAATTTCACTCAATTACCTTCTGGAGCCAGTGAAAAAAATTGTAGAATTTTCCCTTATGATAGTAATTGATAGGAGTACAATCCATAATGGCACTTATTGTATGTGGTCTTCAGAAATAGGCATCTGAGTGAACTAAGTGAAACTTTTCTCTTTTCATGCATTCTTATATACTTGTGTTCTTACAAATCTATAGGTTTAAGCCTTGATATTAAATCTCCTCCAATGCAGCCCTCACCCACCCCAACGTCAGACGGGAGGAGGTTGAGGAGGAGATTAAACTCTAAAAGATGGGGAACACGTCCCCAATCCGCCACGTATGGCGTCTAGTTTCGAGCTGTGGGCGTGTCCCGTCTTGGAGAGCTGGGATACTTCATCAACATATTTAAATCATGCTCCCGCAGTGCAATTGGGAGCCTGGTTTAAATTTAACTGCTGCAGGTTTTCCCAGGGCTCAGGAATCCCGGCAGCAAAAGGGTGGGAGCTGCCAGCTCCAGATGGTAAGGGCTTTTTTACAGCATTCCGTGTGGGACAGGAGGAGCAGGAGTGCTGCCCCCGGCCCCTCAAGGAAGCATTTGGCCTCCCTTCTGCTGACAGAGGCCTCTCTCTCTAGCCCCTGTCGCGATCTCGAACCTGCAGCCTGTCCAGAGATCATGACCAACCTCCCACCCCCTATCCGCAGCCTAGCCCGAAATTGCGATTGCCGTGGCCGTTCCCAAGGGTCTCCGGCTGTGGTCTCCTGCCACTGGTTTTCCCAGCCGGCCGCCAATCAAAACAAACTAAAATGAGGTCCTGCCGTTAAAGTCGACAGGACCTTTGTATCCATGGGCTTGCTAGGTTTCCCCCACATTACAACACTCAGCAGCACCCTCCCCATAAATATCGGGGCCCTAGTGGCAGTCTAAAACTAATTTTATCAGAAGCAATTTCCAGCATTCAATGGGAGTGTTCTCACAAGGTCAGACATCTGAAAGCTAGACTTGAGTTTTCAATTAAAACAAAACTATCACTGTAATGAGAAATTATGGGAGAGCAATCATTTCATCATTACCCCAAGGGGGACTGAATTGAAGTCAAGTATCTCACAGCGGAGGAAAGAAACTAAAAATGTTTAAAATTAATCACAATCATCTCGATTTCTCAGAGGGCAAGGGAAGGTTAACAAGAAAATTAAACATTGATGTAGGATCCAGTACTAGAAACTTTAAATTAATTTAGTTCTATGGTTGTATTCACACTTTTGTTGCTTCTATGTATCCCTTTTTGTGTGTACAATAAATTGTGTGTATGTGTAATCTGGCTGTGAGACATGGGCCGGAAATTGGTTCCACTCTTCCCTATCCAATCACAGCAAGAGCCGCTATAGCAACGGCTTCTTTTCCTGCTCCACCTCTAGATTCTCCCAAGGTTCTGCCTTTGACCCCTCTCCTCATCTCACCTATATGCTTCCTCTTAACAACGTCATACAAAGACATGGGGCCAAGTTCCACTTGTACGCTGATGGCACTCAGCTCTATCTCTCCACCACCTCCCTCAACCCCTCCACTGCCTCTGTGTTGTCAGACTGCTGATCCGATATCCAGTCATGGATGAGCTGCAATTTCCTCCAGTTAAACTCTAGGAAAATTGAAATCATTGTCTTCGGGCCCCAATACAATTTCCATACAAGTCTGCATAAACCTGACTTGTATTTCCTTGAGTTTAGAAGGTTGAGGGGTGATCAAATCGAGGAGTTTAACATGATAAAGGGATTCAATAGGGTAGACAGAAATAAACTATTGCCTCTGGTGGGGGAATCCAGAACAAGAGGGCATAGTCAAAATTAAAGCTAGGCCATTTAGGAGTGAAATCAGGAATCACTTTTCTCACACAATGCAGAGTGGAAATCTGGAACTCACTCCCCAAAAGGCTGTGGATTCAGGGTCAAATTAAATTTTCAACACTTAGGTTGACGAAGTTTTGTTGGGTGAGGTGATCAAGAGTTATGGAACAAAGGCAGGTAAATTGAGTTGAGATACAGATCAGCCATGACATAATGGCGCAACAGACTTGAGGGGATGAATGGCCTATTCCTGTTCTTATGTACCCTCACCACTGATTCAATCCCCCTCCCGGACACGATCTCAGGTTGAATCAGACTATTCACAACCTCGATGTCCTATTTCGCCCAAGCTGAGCTACCAATCCCATATACACTATGTCACAAAGATCACCTACTTCCACCTCAGTAACATTGCCCAATTCTACCCCTGCCTCAGTGCATCTGCTGCTGAAATTCTCATCCAAGTCACCTATTCCAATGCTCTCCTGGCCAGCCTCCCATCCTCCACCCTCCATAAATGCAATTTCTTCTTGTTGTTGGTAAAAATCCATTTACTCTACCCCAATAACGGAGTCAATTTGTGCCCAGCTACACCTGTTATACTGTTATTCACCAGCAGGTCATAGGAATGTTATGACTATTTGTATTTAGCGTACTAGAGTGCGTGGGCGCAATTTGTGCTGTAGCCTCGTAAAGACCTCAAGATATTTAAATTTGCCGAGATTGCACTTTTTGCTTCAAAGCCTATTTTAAATGAGTCCGAGGGAAGCTCCTTGCATGAGGATCTCTTAAAGAGGAATAGGTTTTATATGTTTTAATATTAGCGTTGATGTGTGTGTCTTCACCATTTCTTATGTGTAAAGATATGTAGGGTCTTGCATCCAAGAGAGTCGAGGGGGTCGATAGTGACATTGGGTAACTAACTGGCGGAGTGCACTGGCTGACCGCCTGTTCCAGTGGCGAAGAGGCCCCCGCCATTTTGAGGTTTCAGCCTCATTTACATTCGGCAAGCAAACTGCGGGATGCCAAACAGGCGTCCCAATGCAGTTCGCCGGCTTGAGGCCTCAAGAGCGAGTTGCGCGTCTGCCAGAAAAATAAGTTGCAGGGGGTGGGGGGGTTGTTGGGGTGGGGTGATTGTGGAGGGGGGATGCCAAGGGGGCAACAGATTTTTTTTTGCCAACAACAGAGAAGCACTCCTGCTCCTCTGGGACTCATGAAAATAATTTGACACATACCTTTGCTGGGCCTCTCAATTTCATCATCCGTAAAACACAAACAGGCTCCGACAATTCTGATCAAAAATGCCAATCATACTCTGTCCTATTTACGTTGCAGGGACCCCAGTTTCTATCTTAAAAGGGGCCTATTGGTTTGAAACTGCCGGGTGCTTTGAACGCCCGGAGGTAGGCCCCTTTCAAAATGGAACCAAACGCATCACCGATGTTAATGGAGCGGTAAGGCCACCGACCCCAGTTGGAGGCCATTACTGCCTGTTAATGCCAGAAAAGGCAGTGAAAATCAATCCCATGGATATTTGACAGGTTGTAAGGTGAAAAAGTACATACACAGTGACAGGTATCCAACCTGCAGCCCATCCTGGGCATCAGTTAGGGGCTGAAATTCCAGTCTGGGCACATAGGTGAAATGTCATTTTGCCTGGTGCATTTCTCCCTGTCATCTCAAAGTGGAATCTCGCTCCCCTCTCCCAGGGTTTTCGGAAGTCCTTTTATTTGAATATGGAAAATGTGCACACATATTAATTTGGATCACATGCTAGGATCAGAGAGGTCATTGTGAAGGGATATTTCCTGAACAGAAACTTAAAAGTGCTCCTGTACTGGAAGCTGCACCTTCACTTTGTGTGTTGGATGGAAAGGTCACATTTGCCTACTTTTGCTTGCTGTTGGGAGATGAGCCACGAGTCTTCAAATTCCCTTTTCCAAGAGCGCTCTGGAGATTATGTTAAGGGAGGTGATAGCAAAAAGGCATGTAGGGAAGCATGGCAGACAATTTGTGTACAGCAGGGTCCCACAAACAGCAATGACCAGATCATCTGTTTTAATGATGTTGGTCAGGACATCGGGACAACTTCCCAACTCTTTTTTAAAGAGTGTCATGCTAATTTCACATTCACCTAAGAGGCTGGATGGGATCTCAGTTTAATATCTCGTTTGAAATACAACACCTCAAACAGAACAACACACTCTCATTACTACACTGAAATGTCACCCTCGATTATGTGCTGAAGTCTCTGCAGTGGGCTTAATCCCACAACCTTCTGACTCAGAGGCAAGGGTGCTACCACTGAGCCATGTTTGACATCTTAGTTGAGCGGGGGGCAAGGGAGCAGAGATAGGTCAACATGTGCCACTCCCACGCCGCTGCCCCAGGGCTACAACTTAGCCCTCCCACTGATCTGGCAGCGCAATGTAGCATCAAGTTATCACTCTGTTTGTATGTGCAATTATTTGAGGAAAGTGAAAAGGTAGTAGAAAGAGCCAAACATCCTCCTGCACTTGACCTCCAGCCTCACCGCCTCCGCATCCTCCATGTGCCAATAAGTTCCATGGCAGCATTCTCCCTTGGAGTGAGGGCTTGGATTGTTGCATGGCCTCCCCTAGTTCCTGTCCTCCTCCTTCTGTTGTTCGCCAGCTTATCCTGCAAGAAGAGTGGGAGTAGTTTAGTGCGTGACCCTTGATGGATATGGTCGACCCAGTGTTATGTAGCTGCAGAACTTGAAGTACTCTATGATGGAACCTGACATCACAGGCAGTCCTTTATTCTTCTTGCTGAATTAAGTCTTACTGAGGTTAAATCCAATCTTCATAATGTGCAACTTGCAGTATAGAAACATAGAAACATAGAAAATAGGTGCAGGAGTAGGCCATTCGGCCCTTCTAGCCTGCACCGCCATTCAATGAGTTCATGGCTGAACATGCAACTTCAGTACCCCATTCCTGCTTTCTCACCATACCCCTTGATTCCCCTAGTAGTAAGGACTTCATCTAACTCCTTTTTGAATATATTTAGTGAATTGGCCTCAACAACTTTCTGTGGTAGAGAATTCCACAGGTTCACCACTCTCTGGGTGAAGAAATTCCTCCTCATCTCGGTCCTAAATGGCTTCCCCCTTATCCTTAGACTGTGTCCCCTGGTTCTGGACTTCCCCAACATTGGGAACATTCTTCCTGCATCTAACCTGTCTAACCCCGTCAGAATTTTAAACGTTTCTATGAGGTCCCCTCTCATTCTTCTGAACTCCAGTGAATACAAGCCCAGTTGATCCAGTCTTTCTTGATAGGTCAGTCCCGCCATCCCGGGAATCAGTCTGGTGAACCTTCGCTGCACTCCCTCAATAGCAAGAATGTCCTTCCTCAGGTTAGGAGACCAAAACTGTACACAATACTCCAGGTGTGGCCTCACCAAGGCTGTTCATCTTTTTCTGAATAGTCCAGTTCACGGACTGCAGTCTCTGCAGCAATGTCAGTTCAACAAGAAGACGAGAAATGTAACGACTTAAATTTGGAATATGATATGCTGGGTTCTGATTGATCTATCATGCCAATAATAATTAGACTAAAATAATGCCCTTATTCAATTCTCATTCCACAGCAATTTCACAACATTCAGGAAACAAGCTGTAATTAAAGTATTGGGCACCTTAATTTGGAAAAGGTGTTTAAATGGAAATACTCAGCAGATCAGACAATATCTGTGGTGAGAAAAACAGAGATAATGTTTCAGGGCGATGACCTTTTATCCGACTTAAGATATTACCAAAGAATGAAGGGAAGGGTTTGGAGAATTTTTATTTTAACACAGAGAGCTCTTAAACATGGAATGACCAAATTTGCACCATCTACACCTTAGTAGCCTGTTCATCACTGAGGTCACTATTGCTACAGGTGACAGAGAGGCCTTCTAGAATTTAATTTTTAGAATTCCAATCGAATATTGGAAAGACTGAAGCCATTATTTTCAGTCCCCACCACAAACTCCGTTCCCTAGCCACTGACTCCAACCCTCTCCCCAACTCTTACCTGAGGCTGAACCAGACTGTTCGCAACCTTGGTGTCATATTTGACCCTGAAATGAGCTTTCAACCACATATCCGCAGCATAACTAAGACCGGATATTTCCACTTCCATAACATTGCCCGTCTCTGCCCTTGCCTCAGCTCATCCGCTGCTGAAGCCCTCATCTATGCCTTTGTTACCTCTAGATTTGGCTACTCCAACTCCTGGCTGGCCTCTTACATTCTACCCTACATAAACTACAGGTGATCCAAACTCGACTGCCCATGTCCTAATTCGCACCAAGTCCCGTTCACCCATCACCCCTGTGCTCGTTAACCTACATTGGCTTCCGGTTAAGCAACGCCTCGATTTCAAAATTCTCATCCTTGTTTTCAATCCCTGCATGGCCTCGCTCTATCTCTATCTCTATAATCTCCTCCAGTCCTACAACCCCCCGAGATGTCTGCGCTCCTTAAAATATACGTCTTTGACGAAGCTTTTGATTACCTACGCTAATTTCTACTTATGCGGCTCGGTGTCAAATTTTTATGGCATAATACTCCTGTGAAGCGCCTTGGGACATTTCACTACATTAAAGGTATTATATAAATACAAGTTATTGTTAAATGGCCAAAGAGTCCGTGCAATCGATCACAGAGTGATCAATTTTTGGGCTAAGGCATAGTTTTGAAATACCTTGAACTTTTATATAGCAGCACAGAGGCTGCTGTCCACAGTGTGCTGCAACAGTTCAGTTAACGGATCAGTTGTTTTATTGTAAAAGCAGTATAGCACATCGATATGACCTCTTCACATTATCATCTTTTTTACGGCTGGTTGATTATCTCAAACTAGGATCAAACAAGCCTAAGCAAAAGCTGCAGCTTGTACATCCAGTGCCCTACAGAGCGAAACAAGTTAGTGCCTCCATCTAGTGGCTACCTATTCCATGGTACAGAAACTTCTTTATTGTTTAAGATGAAGCAGTAATAAAGAAGGTTAGTACTGCCGAGGCCTACAAATACATCCAACTGCTAAAGCTTTCAAGGGAAGCCAGCCAATTCATTATCCAATTGAAGAACAGTGTTGCGGCATTGTGTTATTAGCTTTCTTTCCCTGATGGTTTATGTTCATCAAGATGAGGGATGTTAGTGCTGGGAAATGGAACAATTCCTATTACAGGCATAAAGCAACCACCCTTTCCTCTCCCAAAACCTTGAATGTGTTGTCATCTCCTAAATCCATGCCCATTTTTCCCGCAACTCCATGTTGGAATCCCTCCAATCCAGTTTCTATGCCTGCCTTGGTACCAAAACAATTCTCATCAAAGTCACAAATTACATCCTTTGTGACTGTGATAAAGGTAAACTATCCCTCCTCGTTCTTCTTGACTTGTCTGTAGCCTTTGACACGGTTGACCACTCCATCCTTCTCCAATGCCGCTCCACTGTCGTCCAGCTGGGTGAGACTGCACTCGCCTGGTTCCATTCTTATCTATCTAATTGTAGACAGAGAATCACCTGCAACGGCTTCTATTCCCACTCTCGTATCGTTACCTCTGGTGTCCCCTAGGGATCAATCTTTGGCCCCCTCCTATTTCACATCTACATGTTGCTGGCAACATCATCCGAAAACATAGCATCAGTTTTCACACGAAGGCTGATGACATCCAGCTCTACCTCACTACCATTTCTCTCAACCCCTCCACGATCTTTAAATTGTCAGCCTGCTTGTTCGACATCCCAGTCTGGATGAACAGAAATGTTCTCCAATTAAATATTGGGAATACCGAAGCCGTTGTTTTCGGTCCTTGCCACAAACTCCCTTCCCTAGCCACTGACTCCATCCCTCTCCCCAACTTCTGTCTGAGGCTGAATCACACTGCTTGCAACATTGGTGTCATATTTGATCCTGAAATGAGCTTTCGACCATATATCCACAGCATAATTAAGACCGCCTATTTGCACCTCCGTATCATTCCTGACTCTGCCCTTTCCTCAGCTCATCCACTGCTGAAACCGTCATCCATGCCTTTGTTACCCCCAGACTTGACTGTCCAACACACTCCTAGCTGGCCTCCCATTCTACCCTAGGTAAACTTGAGGTCATCCAAAGCTCGGCAGCCCATGTCCTAGCTTGCAACAAGTCCCGCTCACCCATCAGCCCTGTGCCTGCTGACCTATATTGGCTCTTGGTTAAGCAATGCCTTGATTTGAAAATTCTCATCCTTGTTTTCAAATCCCTCCATGGCCTCGCCCCTCCCTATCTCTGTAATCTCCTTCAGCCCCACAACCCCCGAGATGTCTGCACTCCTCTAATTTTCTGCCCTCTTGAGCATCCCTGATTATAATTGCTCAACCATTGGTGACCGTGCCTTCTGTTGCCTGGGCCCTATGCTCTGGAATTCATTGCCTAAACCTCTCTGCCTCTCTACCTCACTTTCCTCCTTCAAGACGATCCTTAAAACCTACACCTTTGACCAATCTTTTGGTCGCCTGCCCTAATTTCTCTTTATGTGGCTCGGTGTCATTGTTTTTGTCTCATAATACTCCTGTAAAGCACCTTGGGACGTTTTACTATGTTAAAGGCCCTATATACATAAGTTGTTGTTGTGGTGGTGGTTCAAGCCTTACTCCAGGATTTGACCATATAATGTAGATTGATACTCCAAAGTTATACTGAAGGCATGCTGTATTGTTTTTTTAAAATAATTAGCCAAAGTACCAGAGCAGAGGTGACGAGAAATTTATTGATGCAGCAAGTTGCTATGATCGGGTATGCACTGCCTGAAAGGGTGATGGTTCACACCCACATATACTAGCTGTCAGGGTTATTAGGATATCAGCTGTATCTGGAAATCATTTAAAAAGGATAGTAAGTACATTTAGCCAGCAATTTTAAGGCTATTTCTGCATCTTGCACCTTTTTTCTTCTGGTTTATTGTGCTGTCACTTGTGTTTTCAGGAGCTTTAGTGGTAATTGTTCACCTGATTCTTTTTTTCCAACTGCTCCATTATGCCACTTAATGGGTTTCACAATTGGAAAGCCTCTATATTTGAGCTTTATGGAGGAAGAAGAGATTCCAGGTAGGTCCAGCTGCATCAATAGTACATAAGAACATAAGAAATAGGAACAGGAGTAGGCCATACAGCCCCTCGAGCCTGCTCCGCCATTCGTGGCTGATCTGATCATGGACTCAGCTCCACTTCCCTGCCCGCTCCCCATCACCCCTATTCCCTTATCGTTCAAGAAACTGTCTATTTCTGTCAAATTTATTCAATGTCCCAGCTTCCACAGCTCTCCAAGGCAGCGAATTCCACAGATTAACAATCCTCATCTCTGTTTTAAATGGGCGGCCCCTTATTCTAAGATCATGCCCTCTAGTTCTAGTCTCCCCCATCAGTGGAAACATCCTCTCTGCATCCACCTTGTCAAGCCCCCTCATAATCTTATACATTTCGATTAGATCACCTCTCATTCTTCTGAACTTTAATGAATAGAGGCCCAACCTACTCAGCTTTTCCTCATAAGTCAACCACTTCATCCCCGGAATCAACCTAGTGAACCTTCTCTAAGCTGCCTCCAAAGCAAGTATACCCTTTCATAAATATGGAAACAAAAACTGCACGCAATATTCCAGGTATGGCCTCACCAATACCCTGTATAGCTGTAGCAAGACTTCCCTGCTTTTATGCTCCATCCCCTTTGCAATAAAGGCCAAGATACCATTGGCCTTCCTGATCACTTGCTGTACCTGCAGACTATCCTTTTGTGTTTCGTGCACAAGTACCCCCAGGTCCCGCTGTACTGCAGCACTTTGCAATCTTTCTCGATTTAAATAGTGTTCAGTGCCCACCTACTGGTACCCTCACATTCACATCTATGGATAAATGTCATATACCTCACTTTATCAGAGGATTAGTGTATGTGGAGGCTTCAATTCCAAAGGGATACCATGATAGTAGACTTGATAGAATACATGAAAGTCTGACTGGATGGGTTTTCATATGTGCCCCATTCACAATATGTCATTTTTTAAGTGATATTGCATGAAACAAGCCATTCTAGACTGGTCAGCAGTAAGTATACCCTGTTTAGTATACCCTGTTTAGCTGCATATTGCAAGATGCCGTCAAACATATCTGTAGCCATTGGCACACTTGTACGTGGAAACTGGCATCGGATTAGCTGATCAATCGGGAACAATGCTTGGAGTAGTTCAGACCTGCCTGGTTCAGGTATTGGATTGCCAAGTGTACAACAGAGGGCTGACTTGGTTCTGACCTTCCATTACCAGGTGTCTCACCATGGAGCCACCTCTACCTGAAAGAGACTCATGCCCCCTGCCCCCCTGCCACCCCCCCACCGCCCCACTCCACCCCGGAGGACAGTTATTAATCCACTCACAAATGTAAATTTCAGCTCTTGCTAGGTGGAGAGGAGGTACCAGAAACTCCTGACAAAATGACATGGCAAGCAAGACAACTTACCATAACATGTGAGGGTGCATTGCCTCCATCCTCCTGACCATAGCATGGTAGGCACCAAACATTATGATATATGAGCACATGTACTTGAATATGGCCTCCAGCTAACTCCTTCCAGCAGCTGTCTTCCTAAATATTATAGTTTCTTCATCAAATACATAATGGACATCAGTGAGGTGATAGTCCAACACAGTGCACCAGGTTTACTTGTCACTACCTGCTTCATCCAGATCCCCTTGCAATGGGCTTTGGAAAAGGACAATGCCTGCTGTGAAACTGAATTCTCCTCCAGAGTTTTCGATGACAGTTTGGTGTGGCCTGGAACTCAGTCTTCATGCAACAGCTGACATTTTTTGTCACAAATCCGTGTAACAGCTTAGTCTGGGGGAGGGGGAGAAAGTGGCAGAGCTAGGGTGGGGGTGGTAGTATTCAAAATGTGGGCCAAAATTCTGCAGACCCTTTTAAGGGCACGGAGGTGCTGCTTTGCCAAGCTGTTGACTCCCATCCCAAATCGCAAGACAGAGTCAAATATATATTCAAGTGGTCATATTCAAGGAAGCAACGGGGCGGATTCTCAAACCAGCAGGCAGAACCTACCGAGCTGAAAGGGAGCTCAGGAAGTCAGTTTTCTTTGGACATTCCCAGTGAGATACTTGGATCTATAGATATGGCTGTGTGAATAAGGCCGGATGTCTACAGTCAACCTCTGGTTCAGTTGAACCTGCCTTGCAAATCTATTATCATTTTCTAAGTAAAATTCGCATGCCTGAATTTTTGATCGGGCCAATGAAAAATCTTGCACCTAAAAATCTGAGGGGAAATTTCCAAAAGTAAACAGACCAACACATTCAGCTCACACAAATTCAGGATTATTGAAGGTACCTGGAATCTATGTTATAAAGAGACATTAAGAAAGTTTGACTTACTCTCGTTGGAAAATAAAAGACTTTGAGGTGATTTCGTTGAAGTTTTCAAGATTATTCAGGAAATTGACAAATTAATCCAGAAAATTTGTTCCTTATAGTAAGAGGTCAAATATCAGGAGATATAAGTTAAAAATCAAGAAGGGAAATCAGGCAGAACTGGCTTTTTCAAAGAGTAATAGCCTTGATAAATTGGTTAAGAGGGAAAATCATTGAAGCAAATGTTGAAGAGGTAACTCGCTCTAAGGGGTGATTTTAACCCCACCCACACAGGGCAACCTGTGTAGATGGGAAAAATGTCAGGTGACTTACCTGAGGATGCTCTGCCTAAATCCCGGCATCTTTAATTTTAACCTGCTCATCTGAACAGGCAGCAAGGCCACCAGCCTGAAGCCGACGACGATCTACTTCATCAGTTGACTGACAGCAAATTTAACTCGGACTGTGAGGGGACGCTGTTGTGGCTCTTCTTCCGGGTGAAGACGGCAGGTATAGGATCCAGGACCAGAAGAGGCCATTTAAGGTAAGTGTAATATATTCTTACAACATCACTAACAAACACACTCTACAAGATGGCTCTAAAACAGAATCTGTCATCATGTGACTTTGCCACATGATCCTTTATTATTTACATCAGTAGTTGCAGTACATCATTAGTCCACTAGGTGGAGCAGTAGTCCAAGAGGGCCAGGAGGAGCAGGAATGCAAGGAAAGTTTAGGCCTTCCGTGGCCAGGTCGTCCCCTCTAGCCTGCCACACGACTCTCTTAACACCCCCTCCACCTCCCCCCCCCCGTCTCCCACCCCCATCACGTACATTCTCGTGCCTTCTTTGGGACCAGCCAGGGGCCTCATGACTCCGAACTTCTGCTCCTGCCTGCCAGCCAGATACTGATTCCCACATATTTCAGACAAGCAGCTGACCAGCGGTATGCAGATGATGCCCGGGAGTTAAAATCATCCAGGCTTCATGCGACACCCAAATTAAAAATTTTATTTTAAATTGGGGGCTAAATCACATTTTTTTCTTCGGAGAGAAATTCCACTCCTTCGTGGCAGAATCCTGGTGCAGGATTGGTGTTGGGGAGGACCTTGGCTCTACCAGGTTTCTGCCAATTTAAAGACTTGCAGGCAAATTCTGAGGTGCTTCTTCATCCTGCCCCTTCACCACCCCACATCCCACCTACAGTTTAGAGCATTTCTGAGTGTGCTACTGCAAGAATCTTGTAGATATGCCGCTTAATACTCCGTGGTGGTATGTTGCAGAATACAGGTCCCATTTTGGACCACAGGACAGCTGCACAAGCATTATCATATCTCCACTTTGTTCACTACAATTGGAACAACAACAACAAAAACCATCTGTATTTATATAGTGCCTTTAACAACAACTTGTATTTATATAGCGCCTTTAACGTAGTGAATCATCCCAAGGCGCTTCACAGGAGCATTATGCGATAAAAATTTGACACCGGATAAGTAGAACTGAGTGCAGGTGACCAAAAGCTTGGTTAAAGAGGTATGTTTAAAGGAGCATGTTGAAGGAGGAAAGAGAGGTAGAGAGGCGGAGAGGTTTAGGCAGGGAATTCCAGAGCTTGGGGCCTAGGCAACAGAAGGCACAGCCACCAATGGTTGAGCAATTACAATCAGGAATGCTCAGGAGGGCAGAATTAAAGGGGCGCAGCCAGCTCGGGAGTTGTGAGGCTGGAGGAGATTACAGAGATAGGGAGGGGTGAGGCCATGGAGGGATTTGAAAATAAGGATGAGAATTTTGAAAATGTAGCAAAACATCCCAAGGCACTTCACAGGAGTGATTAGCAAGCAAAATTTGACAATGAAGCACATTAGGAGATATTAGGACAGATGAGGTAGCTTTTAAGGAGCGTTTTAAAGAAGGAGAGGTAGAGAGGCAGAGAGGTTTGGGAGAGAGCTTAAGGACTAGGCAACTGAAGGCACAGCCACCAATGGTGATGCGAGGAAAATCGGGGATGGCCAAGTCACCAGAATTGGAGCATTGCAGAAATCTCGGAGTGTTGTGTCTATAAGCACTCTAGTAATGACTCCACAAGGTAAGGTATTGTACTTGAACTGTGGTGACCTTAGTCCATTTACTACAGCTCCTGAGTGAGGGTACAGCATGGTGAGCTCCCTTTTATACCTGGTTACCTGTTGTGTACAGGTGACCCCCTAGGTCTCCACCAGTTGCACCCTCTGGTGGTACAAGCACAGTGTATACAGTGTGAAGATACATCCAGTGGTCTTATGTAACTCCAGTGGTCTTATGTAACTGTACATTGAGTGTACTGGGAGTATACTTATGTTATACATACACAACACGGAGGGTTGGAGGGCTGGAGGTTACAGAGATAGGGAGGGGTGAGATCAAGGATGAGAACTTTAAAATTGAGGTTTTGCTGGACCAGGAGGCAGTGTAGTTCAGCGAGCACAGGGATGTTGGGTGAACAGGACTTAGTCTGAGTTAGGATGCGCACAGCAGAGTTTTGGATGAGCTCAAGTTTACGGAGGGTGCAAGGTGAGAGGTCTTCCAGGATATCATTCGAATAATCGAGTCCAGAGGTAACAAAGGCATGGTTGAGGGTTTTAGGAGCAGATGAGCTGAGCAGGGGCAGAAACAAGCAATGTTATGGAGATGGAAGTAGGTGGTCTTGGTGATGGAGAGGATTTGGGGTCGGAAGCTCAGCTCAGGGTCAAATAGGACACTAAGGTTGCGAACAGTCATGGGCCAAAATTGACCCTTTTTTTAAGCCTGTTAAGGTAACGGGGCAGTAAGGCCTTGCTGACCAGGAGCAAGCAGAGGGTGCAACCCATCAGCAATTGGCCCCGGGCCTGGGTCGGCAGAAACAGGTTTCCGCTGCGACCCAACTTTCCGCTCTGCCTGGCGCTCTGACCCCTTGTCGGCCACACGTCAAACCCTTACCGCCCGGCGGCGATCCCTTTTCCATCCTGTGAGGGAAATTGCCCTGCGGGAGCGTGGCTGCCACTGGTCGATGCCACTGACAACTTCGTGAGGTGTGAAACTGCCAGTGGCTGGGTGGTGCGGCCGCCATTAAAGGGGAGGGCGCACTGTTGCGGCCGCCATTTTCTTTTAATTACAGTGTCGGCCAGCAATGGCGGCTGAGGAATTGGCCAGGCTGCCAAAAGGCAACCTGGTATCCCCTCTTGGATGCCGGGATACTGGCCCAGTCGAACCCTTCCCTGGTGGCCCAGTGGGCATCATGGAGGCCTCACTAGATGGCGCAGCTACCCTCCCCTTTAACTGAAGGGGAGGGAAGTTGCTACGCTTCAGCGTGACACGACACGTCCGTGTCGCACTGACGTCATCACTACCCCGCTCCCAACCCAAACCGCTCCCACACCACCTCAAATTGCGCCCCAAAGTGCCGGGAGGCGGTGTCACAGTTAAAGAGATGAATTTTCCGCCTCTTCCCTCTGACTTCCGCCGGGTGGCAATAATTCGAATTATCTGCCTGAAACAGGGTGGCGAGAAATTTCCCCCCTCTGGTTCTGCCTGAGTTAAGGAAAAGTTAAGGTGCAGCGTTCTTGTTTTCTGGATGCCACACTGCCTGTGTGTGTTGGTTATATATTCAGTGGATTCACTATTTTCAGCACTTAAGATACTGCATCGCTTCCTGGATCAGTTCCTATGGACTGGAGGGTAGCTAATGTAACACTACTTTTTAAAAAAGGAGGGAGAGAGAAAACGGGTAATTATAGACCGGTTAGCCTGAGATCAGTAGTGGGGAAAATGTTGGAAGCAATCATTAAGGATGAAATAGCAGCGCATTTGGAAAGCAGTGACAGGATTGGACCAAGTCAGCATGGATTTATGAAAGGGAAATCATGCTTGACGAATCTTCTGGAATTTTTTGAGGATGTAACTAGCAGAGTGGACAAGGGAGAACCAGTGGATGTGGTGTATTTGGACTTTCAAAAGGCTTTTGACAAGGTCCCGCACAAGAGATTGGTGTGCAAAATCAAAGCGCGTGGTATTGGGGTTAATGTACTGACGTGGATAGAAAACTGGTTGGCAGAAAGGAAGCAGAGAGTCGGGATAAACGGGTCCTTTTCAGAATGGCAGGCAGTGACTAGTGGAGTGCCGCAGGGCTCAGTGCTGGGACCCCAGCTATTTACAATATACATTAATGATTTAGATGAAGGAATTGAGTGTAATATCTCCAAGTTTGCGGATGACACTGAACTGGGTGGCGGTGTGAGCTGTGAGGAGGACGCTAAGAGGCTGCAGGGTGACTTGGACAGGTTAGGTGAGTGGGCAAATGCATGGCAGATGCAGTATAATGTGGATAAATGTGAGGTTATTCATTTTGGGGGCAAAAACACAAAGGCAGAATTTTATCTGGTTGGCGGAAGATTAGGAACAGGGGAGGTGCAACGAGACCTGGGCGTCATGGTTCATCAGTCGCTGAAAGTGGGCATGCAGGTACAGCAGGTGGTGAAGAAGGCAAATGGTATGTTGGCCTTCATAGCTAGGGGATTTGAGTATAGGAGCAGGGAGATCTTACTGCAGTTGTACAGGGCCTTAGTGAGGCCTCACCTGGAATATTGTGTTCAGTTTTAGTCTCCTAATCTGAGGAAGGACGTTCTTGCTATTGAGGGAGTGCAGCGAAGGTTCAGCAGACTGATTCCAGGGGTGGCTGGACTGTCATATAGGAGAGACTGGATCAACTGGATTCACTGGAGTTTAGAAGGATGAGAGGGGATCTCATAGAAACGTACAAGATTCTGACGGGACTGGACAGGTTAGATGCGGGAAGAATGTTCCTGATGTTGGGGAAGTCCAGAACCAGGGGACATAGTCTTAGGATAAGGGATAGGCCATTTAGGACTGAGTTGAGGAGAAACTTCTTCACTCAGAGAGTTGTTAACCTGCGGAATTCCCTACCGCAGTGAGTTGCTGATGCCAGTTCATTGGATATATTCAAGAGGGAGTTAGATATAGCCCTTACGACTAAAGGGATCAAGGGGTGAGGAGAGAAAGCAGGAATGGGATACTGAGGGAATGATCAGCCATGATCATATTGAATGACGGTGCATGCTCAAAGGGCCGAATGGCCTACTCCTGCACCTATTTTCTATGTTTCTGTGTTTCCTCATTGTCCTGTAGTTCCAAATTTTCTCTTGTAGCTATCATTGTCACTGTTGGATTTTACTTTGCAACTTCAGGAGTGTAACCATTACCTAATTACAACCTCTATTCTGCTATCTTACCTGAGGACTTAGGTGCTTACAAAAATCTTTAGCCCACACTCCACCACTTTACCTCAGGACCTCATACCTCCAATAGCTAAAAGTTACCTCACAACTTCTATCCTTCTATCTCTGTTACAAATTTGTGCATGCCGTAGATACCTTATTGTGTTCATTGGTATCAGCCACTCTTGCAGCAGCCTGTGCAACTTACTTTTATAGTAGTTGTCTCAAACTGCCTTGCATCTTCTTGTATGATAGCATGACCATAGTAACAATAGAACCCCCTTGTGTTCTGAAGTATATATCTATGTCGGTTGCATATGTATTCCTTTAAATCCTTCAAAGGTGGACTGAGTTAACAGTAGGTGAGGCAGTAATTCGTTCAAATTGTAAGTTGTTTTATTCCCCAGTAAGGTGAACATACAAAGCAATGATTATAATCAGATTCACTTAGTTCAATCCATACAGCTTGTCTTTGTGCAATGAAATAATAATAATGAATTGCAATGCTATTCCATTTTGGTGACTAATCTTATTTAACTTAAATACAACAGTCCCTCTGCATCCTGTCCTACAGCCCAGGATAGAACATGTCTCCCTGCAGACTCCTGTCTACCTTTAAAATTCTGCAGCACTGCGCTGCCTGACTGAATTTTGGTGACTTTTTATTTAAAAGACTGAGTCAGCTTTTAGTCAGAACTGATCGCCCCATTCTACCCCTCCAACAGCAGAGTTCACCAGACTAACTTGGCAACAACCCTAATGAGTTGAAATGAATAAGACTGTTGTAGCAGCAATGAGTGTGAACAGTCGCTGGAACTTGGGCTGGGCGGTTCCAGTTACACATTCCAGATGAACTTCGGGGTGTGGCTTATCCTCCAAGGGAACCAATCAGCAATGGGTCTGGAGAGCCAATCAGAGAAACGGCTGCATTTCAGTTTGTACAAATATACGCATCCGTCAATTTATCTTTTATTGTCTTCAGGCTGCTAGTTTCAAATGCCCCATCTGAAATTCAATACTCACCTGCAAGATCTGCTGTCCTGTGAATTCAAGCACTTTACAGCAAGCTTTAATATAAAAACGTATTAAAAAGAACTCATATCCAGATCCTTTCCATGGAAAAAATGATCAATAAGTCCAGAAACATGACAGTCTCACTAACCTTCCTTTCAAGCTAGACAGTCTCCAAGAAATTGAATAAATAACTAAGGCATGCAGCTGCACAAGAAATTTTATTTCTTATTGATGGACTCAAGAAAATAGAACGTTACACTCTCGAATAGGAATCAATGAGTAACTGATTGCTTTGAATAGACAATTAATTTCACCAACCAAGAATATAAATAACTTAAATAAGATCTCTCTCTGAATGAATAAATATAAAAATATTCATTCACCTTAATAAATAAATAATGTCTTTCACAAATTATTTCATTAAATAATATCGAAAGCAGAATAAATAATTCAATAAGCATTTCTCTATATGGATATAAAAAAATCTAATTCCAAACAAGCACATAAATAAATGAAAGTTGAGAATAATAAATAACCAAATAAATAATGGTTTAATAAATTAATACAAGTGTAAATTAATACAAGTGTGTCTGCGCTCATTCAGAGGCTGAAATCCAAGTCATAGTCAACATCTTCACTGAGGTGTACGAAAGCATGGGCCTTACACCAAACATCCGTAAGACAAAGGTCCTCTACCAGCCTGTCACCGGCGCACAGCACTGCCCCCCAGTCATCAAGATCCACTGTGCGGCCTTGGACAGCGTGGACCACTTCCCATACCTTGGGAGCCTCTTATCAACATTGATGATGAGATTCAACACCGCCTCCAGTGCGCCAGTGCAGCTGCCTGAGGAAAAGAGAGGTTCGAAGATCAGGCCCTCAAATCTGCCACCAAGCTCATGGTCTACAGGGCTGTAGTGATTCCCGCCCTCCTGTATGGCTCAGAGACATGGACCATATACAGTAGACACCTCAAATCGCTGGAGAAATACCACCAACGATGTCTCCGCAAGATCCTGCAAATCCCCTGGGAGGATAGACGCAACAACGTTAGCGTCCTCGACCAGGCCAACATCTCCAGCACCCAGCATTGAAGCACTGACCACACTCGACCAGCTCCACTGGGCGGGCCACATTGTTCACATGCCTGACACAAGACTCCCAAAGCAAGCGCTCTACTCGGAACTCCTTCATGGCAAACGAGCCAAAGATGGGCAGAGGAAACATTATAAGGACACCCTCAAAGCCTCTTTGATAAAAATGCAACATCCTCTCTGACACCTGGGAGTCCCTGGCCAAAGACCGCCCTAAGTGGAGGAAGTGCATCCGGAAGGGCGCTGAGCACCTCGAGTCTCATCGCCGAGAGCATGCAGAAACCAAGTGCAGGCAGCGGAAGGAGCTTGCGGCAAACCAGTCCCACCCACCCTTTCCCTCAACGACTGTCTGTCCCACCTGTGACAGAGACTGTAATTCTCGTATTGGACTATTCAGTCACCTAAGAACTCATTTTTAGGGCCCAATTTTGGCCATGACTTGCATCAATTTTTTTGGAGTAAGTTGTTTTTTCCGGCGTAACTTAAAAAATGCCATTTTCCCCCCAAAATTTGCTCCAGAATAAGTCAGTTAGGTACGATTTTGTTAGTTCCGTTTTTTTTTCAAAAGGGGGCGTTCCCAGACACTTACACCAGTTTTGGCCATTTATTCCACTTTGGCCAGCTAAAACTTACTCCAAATCGAGTTAGGTCAGCGTATATGGCCAGCTCTGAAAAATCTTGCGGGCAGTTAAGAAATCGGCGCAGGTTAGTATATTTAAAACACCAAGACTTACAAAGCACTAAACAAAGCACAAAAATAAGCATTCAATAACAAATAAAAAATAGAAGGAAGCTGAGGACCTGCACCAAGACTTACAAAGCTCTAAACAAATCACAAAAAGTAATAAGCAATCAATCAATAACAAATAAAAAATAGAAGTCCTACCTTTACGCCAGAATCAAGATTTTTTTTAAAAGTCCCCCCCCCTCCGCCCCATCAAAATACTCTTTCTCGTTCCCCCCACCCCCCGCCGCAAGCTCTCCTCCACCCCACCCCACCCCCAATCAAAACTCTCAAGCACAACCATCAATAAATAAAAAATTATACTGAAGTCCTATCTTGGCCCAGGAACTCAGCGGGCCGGCCGGCCGGTGCGGGAGGCCACTCGGCCAGGGATAGGGTGCAACGAAGATCGGGGCATCCCTTCGGCCAGGGATAGGGGCTGCGAGCATCGGGTCCTGCTCCCAGTCCGCAGGATACGCTGGGAGAGCAGGAACATGCGCGCAGACTTCACTGCGCATGCGCGCAGCTGCCAGCAGTGCTTTCTGCGCTGACCTGTTGCCCCGCCCCCCCACTTCACTATCTACGCCATGCTGGGACACCGGAAAGTCAGCAAAGCGGGCAGGATGGGGCCCCTTTTTTTGGATGCCGTTTCCAGCGCGTAAAATCGGCACATTTAAGATAAGTGTGCCGACAAAAGGGGTTAGGGAAAATTGGGCCCTTAGAGTGTAAGCAAGTCTTCCTCGATTCCAAGGGACTGCCTATGATGATGATGATGACAAGTGTGCCTGGCAGAAATAATTGAATGTAATAGTAATAAAGTTAAATAAATTACTAACCTAGTAAAATACATAAATTATTCCACTTCCAGCATTACCGCAAGAATTGTGTCTGCTTAGGAGCTGGTATGAAGTTTAATATTTAATTCTCAGGTGCTTACTTTGTAATTCTTTGTTGCTTTGTATAGATCTCCCAGTCTGCTGGATTTCTACATTTCCTTTCAATTGTGTAAGCCTTTTCTTTTGCTTAATACTGGCCTGGAAAATCTGTCCTCCCTGAGTCCGTAGGAAGTGCCGAAGGACCCGGGAATGCATCGCAAAAGCCGGTTTTCAGCGCACAATGCGCATGCGCTGAAAACCAGCTTTTCGGATCTGTCAAGCTCCTCCGTATATCGGGAGCGAGGACATTTGCAAGGGTAAGATTGCGGGATTTACCCATATCTTGCCCAGCAAATGTCCTCAAAATTCTTCTGCCTGTTAAAAGCAGGTGCATTTATCCAGGTGCAAGAGTTTAAAAACATACAAAAATATAATAAAATTAAATTTAAAAAACACATTTTATTTTTAAAAACCCTGCCTGCTACGTTAAATTTATTTTTGACCATAATTTTAAAAACTTTTTAAAAACTTAGAATTTTTTTTTCTCTCAGATATTTATTATCTTTAATTTCAATTAATTTTAATTATGTGAGGTGTTTTTTATTTTTTATTATATGGTGTTTAGTGTTTTTGATTTTTCTTCTCATTAATAGCTCATAGATACAGAGCTCTCATTGCTATTGATGAGAAAGCTGTGGAATACTGTACCTGATTGGCTAAGCAGTCACATGTGACTGCACCTTCTGCGTGGGAACCTGGAGGACAGGAGCGCGCTTCGCAGCGCAGGAAGAAAAGGCCTCCCCAACGGAATCCCACGCTCCTCCGGGACCAGCAGGTAAATTCATAGAAATTTTTCAGGTTGGAAGCATCCGCCCTCTGACTGCAATTCAGCCCCACTGTCTCTTATATTGTTTCTTGACCCTGGTTGCTTAACTGCACAAGTGGTGCATTTGACTTTTCAGGATATGTACTGGTTTTGTATTGTACCAAAAACTTCTTTGAATAATTCCCACTATTTGTCTGTAGGTTTAATCATTAACAGCTCAGTCCAGTATATTGTGGTTAATTTATTTCCCATCCCTTTTGAAGTTTACCTCACTTAAATTGAAAACCCTGATTTGCAACTCTCGCTTCTACTTCTCAAATGATCTCAAATTCAATCATATTGTAGTCACTATTTGCAAGATGTTCCCTTACAGTCAAAGTAACTAATTCTGGTTTTGGTATAGCCATATCCCTTGCCAGTTCTAAAACATATTCGGATGGTGTGTATTTTAACCCGCACGATGGGCGGGAATCAGAGTAGAAAAATGATAATGAGTTCCTACCGTGAAATTTGGCAGGACCACCGCGTTCCCGGAATTTCCCATTCTCTACTCCACCTCCCTGCAAACACACTCCCCCGTTCTATCCCTGCAAATATCGTGGCCATTGATCCAGGAAATTGTCCCGAATAACTTTTTAGAAATTCATTGCCTTTACTGCTTGATCTATTCTGCTTCTCCCAGTCCATGTGACAATGAAAATCTCCCATTATAAGTACATTGTTTCTGCTATCTGTTCTCCATATTTATAAATCCCTGCCATTATATCACTACTGTCAGGAAGCAAGTCATCCTCGTTCAAGGGACCGCCTACAATGATGATGACTGTCAGGAGGTCTGTAGACAAATCCCACCAGAGTCTCGCATCCTTTTTTGTGCCTTAGTTCTATCCATACTGTTTCCACTGTCTTACTAAAGTCCTTTCTTTCCACTGCTGTGATTGTGTCTTTTTATTAACATTGCTACTCTTCTTCCATGCTCAATTTTCCTCTCCTTTATAAAAATCCTGTAACCTTGAATACCTAGCTCCCAGTCATTCCCAGCTTCAGCTATCATCATCATCGGCAGTCCCTCGGAATCGAAGAAGACTTGCTTTTACTCTTAAAATTAGTCCTTAGGTGGCTGAACAGTCCAATATGAGAACCACAGTCCCTGTCACAGGTGGGACAGATAGTCGTTGAGGGAAAGGGTGGGTGGGACAGGTTTGCCACATGCTTTTTCCGCTGCCTGTACTTGATTTCTGTATATTCTCGGCGATGAGACTTGAAGTGTTCAGTACCCTCCCGGATGCACTTCCTCCACTTAGGGCGGTCTTTGGCCAGGGATTCCCAGGTGTCAGTGGGGATGTTGCACTTTATCAGGTAGGCTTTGAGGGTGTCCTTGTAACATTTCCTCTGCTCATCTTTGGCTCGTTTGCCGTGAAGGAGTTCCGAGTAGAGCGCTTGCTTTGGGAGTCTCGTGTCTGACATGTGGACAATGTGGCCTGCCCAGCGGAGCTGGTCGAGTGTGGTCAGTGCTTCAATGCTGGGGATGTTGGCCTGGTCGAGGATGCTAATGTTGGTGCATCTGTCCTCCCAGGGGATTTGTAGGATCTTGCGGAGACATCGTTGGTGGTATTTCTCCAGCGTCTTCAGGTGTCTATTGTACATGGTCCATGTCTCTGAGCCATATAGGCATCTGAGACATCCGAAAGACAAAGGTCCTCCACCAGCCGGTCATCGCCGCACAGCACTGCCCCCCAGTCATCAAGATCCACAGCGCGGCCCTGGACAACGTGGACCATTTCCCATACCTTGGGAGCCTCTTATCAACAAGAGCAGACATTGACGACGAGATTCAACACCGCCTCCAGTGCGCCAGTGCAGCCTTCTGCCACCTGAGGAAAAGCCCTCAAAACTGCCACCAAGCTCATGGTCTACAGGGCTGTAGTAATACCTGCCCTCCTGTGTGGCTCAGAGACATAGAAACATAGAAAATAGGTGCAGGAGTAGACCAGTCGGTCCTTCGAGCCTGCACCACCATTCAATAAGATCATGGCTGATCATTCACCTAAGTACCCCTTTTCTGCTTTCTCTCCATACCCCTTGATCCCTTTAGTCATAAGGGCCATATCTAACTCCCTCTTGAATATATCCAATGAACTGGCATCAACAACTCTGCGGTAGGGAATTCCACAGGTTAACAACTCTCTGAGTGAAGAAGTTGCTCCTCATCTCAGTCCTAAATGGCTTACCCCTTATCCTTAGACTATGTCCCCTGGTTCTGGACTTCCCCAACATCGGGAACATTCTTCCTGCATCTAACCTGTCCAGTCCCGTCAGAATTTTATATGTTTCTATGAGATCGTTCTAAACTCCAGTGAATACAGGCTCAGTCGATCCAGGCTCTCCTCATATGTCAATCCTGCCATCCCGGGAATCAGTCTGGCGAACCTTCGCTACACTCCCTCAATAGCAAGAACGTCCTTCCTCAGATTAGGAGACCACAACTGAACACAATATTCCAGGTGAGGCCTCACTAAGGCCCTGTACAACTGCAGTAAGACCTCCCTTCTCCTATACTCAAATCACCTTGCTATGAAGGCCAACATACCATTTGCCTTCTTCACCGCCTGCAGTACCTGCATGACAACTTTCAATGACTGATGAACCATGACACCCAGGTCTCGTTGCACCTCTCCTTTTCCTAATCTGCCACCATTCAGATAATATTCTGTCTTTGTGTTTTTGCCCCCAAAGTGATAACCTCACATTTATCCACATTATACTGCATCTGCCATGCATTTGCCCACTCACCTAACCTGTCCAAGTCACCCTGCAGCCTCTTAGTGTCCTCCTCACACCGCCACCCAGCTTAGTGTCATCTGCAAACTTGGGGATATTACACTCAATTCCCTCATCCAAATCATTAATGTATATTGTAAATAGCTGGGGTACCAGCACTGAGCCCTGCGGCACCCCACTAGTCACTCACTGCCTGCCATTCTGAAAAGGACCTGTTTATCCCGACTCTCTGCTTCCTCTCTGCCAACCAATTCTCTATCCATGTCAGTATATTACCCCCAATACCATGTGCTTTAATTTTGCACAGCAATCTCTTGTGTGGGACCTTGTCAAAAGCCTTTTGAAAGTCCAAATACACCACATCCACTGGTTCTCCCTTGTCCACTCTACCAGTTAAATCCTCAAAAAATTCTCGAAGATTTGTCAAGCAGGATTCCCCTTTCATATATCCATGCTGACTTGGACTGATCCTGTCACTGCTTTCCAAATGTGCTGCTATTTCATCTTTAATAATTGATTCCAACATATTTCCCACTACTGATGTTAGGCTAACCGGTCTATAATTACCCATTTTCTCTCTCCTTCCTTTCTTAAAAAGTGGTGTTACATTAGCTACCCTCCAGTCCATAGGAACTGATCCAGAGTCGATAGACTGTTGGAAAATGATCACCAATACACCCACTATTTCTAGGGCCACTTCCTTAAGTACTCTGGGATGTAGCTATGTGTCTGTAATGGCTACTATGTCATATCCTTTAAGCTGAATTTGTGCTTCTAATTCATTTGTTTTATTTCTTATGCTCTTATTTAGGTTAATATTATTTCCACTCAGACCCTCCCTCTTTATTGGTTTAAAGCACCTTCTACAGTACTAGTTATCCTTTCCGCTAGGGCCTTGGTTCCAGCCAAGTTCACTTGCAGCCCATCCCAGAGATACAGCTCGTTCCTGTCCCAGTACTGGTGCCAGTGTCCTGCAGGGAATTAACCATGATCAAGAAGGTGGTTCTCCCAGGCCGAGGTGGGTGGGGTGGTTTGACCCATCCACCTCCACGGAGGTGTGTGGGGGGCCTGACCCATCCACCTCCATGGCACGAACCTGGTATTGCAGTACTTCCAGGAACGGTGCAGTGGCTCTAGGCCTTTTGGCTAAGAGCATTGGCGCAGAGTGATCCTTGATGTGTGCAAGGTGACCTCTGGCGTTTGTAATCTGACAAGATGATCTGACAAAGAATTGGAAAGATTGGCAATGAATAAATTTTAAAAAAATAAAAAAAGTACTGGTGCCAGTGTCCTATGAAATGGAACACCTCCTTCACACAGCTGTCTTTCAGTCAATGCATTTTCTTTCCTGACCTGTTTATCCCTATGCCAATGACCACGTAGCTTGGGTAGTAATTCAGAGAATGCCACCACTGAGGTCCTGCTTTTTAATTTGGTGCCTAGCTTCAGATATTCCCTTAGCAGAACCTACATAAGAACATAAGAAATAGGAGCAGGAGTCGGCCATATGCCCCCTCGAGCCTGCTCCGCCATTTAATACGATCATGGTTGATCAGATCACGGACTCAGGTCCACTTCCCTGCCCGCTCTTCATAACCCCTTATCCCCTTATCGTTTAAGAAACTGTCTTAAAGTTATTCAATATCCCAGCTTCCACAGCTCTCTGAGGCAGCGAATTCCACAGATCCACAACTCTCTGAGAGAAGAAATTTCTCCTCATCTCAGTTTTAAATGGGCGGCCCCTTATTCTAAGATTATGCCCGCTAGTTCTAGTCTCCTCCTCCCTTTTCTTTCCTATATCATTGGTGTTGACATGGATCACACCAAGTGCTTCTTCACCTCCCTTTCTAAGTTCCTTTCCAGCCACTATGAGGTATCCTTTACCCTAGCATTAGGTAAGCGACACACCCTGCTGGATTCTTAATCATGACTGCTGAGGATACCCTCCATCCCCCTAATTATTGAATCCCCTATAACTACAACTTTCAGTTTTACTGTCCTTTTACTGCCTCCTGTTACATGACTAGATACGAATAAAATATACTGGAATAAATAATTAGATGGGAAGAATGAAACATGGCAACTAATCCTATACAGGTAATTTGAAATTAGTTACAGCAAGGGAAAGATATTTACAGAGTACAGATTGATATATTTAGTTTAATTTCTATCCTGTAAATTTCTCTCTACCGTTGTAACTAGCCCCCAGTGTATTTTTAATATTTTACTCGCAAACACAATTAACATATAATGGCTCTGAGGAATACAAAACTTTTAAGAGATATATTTAATACCAAAGTCATTTTTTTTTCATCCACTCTGTTATACAGTGAGACAGTCTGCTCATTTGATTGGTGACACTGAAATCTCATGTTACTGAGAGCTGGGAATTCAGACAGCAGCCTGCTGGGTAATGGATTGTAAATAACTTATTAAAAGGCTGTGCACGATTCGAGATTCAAATTCGGCACAAAAGCTGATTAGCCGATGACCTGCCAGTATGCAAATTGGCGACCTGCCTGCCCTCAACAGGCCTTCACGTGGTTAGACACTCTCAATCCTCATTGTTTCACTGTTCTGCTCTCACACTTGTGTTTTATTTCAACTTTGGTAATTTTTTGAATTCCTTTCAGGCATCCACAGTCAATATCAAGCACCCTTCTGTCAGCTTTTCGGTATAGCCAGCTGAGCATCAGACTACCAATAATGTGGTTCGCACCAACCTCAGAAGAGAGTAGAAGTTTCCAATCAGTTATGCTCGGATCCGCAGTCGGTCCGCGGATTGCTCACAATCTGTAACCAGTTTGAACTGGCCTTGGGAGCGAAGGTAAATCACAGCAAAAGCGAGGCCATGTTCTTTGGAAGCTTTATTCCCTTCACTGTGAAGTCAGATTACCTGAAGGTATTGGGAATATGGTTTGGAGCGGACGGGGCGTGCATCAAAAACTGGAAGGAGCGTATCGCTAAAGCCAAACATAAACTGGGATGGTGGAAGCTGCGCTCACTCTCCATTGCAGGAAAGAACCTGGTCATCAGGAGTGAGGTGCTCTCGGTGCTGTTGTACGTGGCGCAGGTCTGGCCCATACCCCCTCTCCTGTGTCGTGGAGTCACCCGAGCCTTCTTCCATTTCGTCTGGAGATTGAAAATGGACCGTGTTCGCAGAGACACGATGTACAAATCTCTGGACAAGGGGGAAAAAGGACGTTCCGAACGTGGTCTTCATCCTGATGGCCACCTTTGTGTGCGGCTGTATCAAGCTGTGCATAGACCCTTCGTATGCAAACACCAAGTGTCACTACGTGCTGAGATTCTATCTGTCCCCGGTGTTGCAAAGGATGGGTCTGGCCAGGCTACCGCGGAACGCTCCAATCAGTTGGACCATGCCTCAGCACCTGTCCTTCATGGAAAAGTTTTTCAAGAAAAACACCTTTGACCACAAGGCCATAAAGCAGTGGTCGGCACGCAAGGTCCTGGACGCCCTACAAAAGAAGATGATGGATCCTGTCGGACGGTTCCCCGAGCAGACTGTTGAACTCATTTGGCAGAATGTCTCATCGCCAGAGCTGTCACACAAGCACCAAGACGTAGCTTGGTTGGCGGTGAGAAGGGCCCTACCTGTCAGATCCTTTATGCACAGCCGGGGTTTCAGAGACACGGCACTCTGCCCCTGAGTTGGCTGTGGTGCGGACGAGACTGTCATCCATCTCCTTTGGGATTGCCCCTTTGCAAGGCAGGTCTGGAAGGAGATGCAGTGGTTGCTGTCGAGGTTCATCCCAAGCAGCTCCGTAACACAGGACTCTGTGCTCTGCTGACTGTTCCCAGGGACGCACACCGAGACAGACATCATCTGCTGCTGGAGAGCCATCAACTCGGTGAAAGATGCACTTTGGTCTTCCCGAAACTTGCTGGTCTTCCAGAGCAAGGAGATGTCCATGGCCGAGCATTCCACACTGGCGCAATCCAAGGTCCAGCAGTACGTGCTGAGGGACGCACTAAAGATTGGTGCAGTCACCGCAAAGGAACGATGGGGAAGAGCCACAGTTTAAGGCCCTTCCGCCACTGTAAACCCAGGAGATGGAATCAGCCCCCCCTCGGGCTGTACTTGTTAATCTGCTTGTATACATAGAGCACCATGTACTGATAAACACCTGTGTTGTGCCATGTATAATGAAAGTCTCTGCACTGTTTAGTAACTTGTAAAGAAATGTAAATGTATTCTCATCCGTTCCGTGTACTGCTTTCATCTGCATAGTGCTACATGTAACGTGATTCGTGATCGGCATTGAAATATATCCTGGAATCTAATGTAAACCTGTTCTCATTTGCTCCATGTAATACCCTCATTTGCACAGTACTACATGTAACGTGATTTACGGATTGTACTAAACTGTTCCTTAAAATGAAATGCACGCTAGTGCATTGTATGTAACTGCTGTCAGCATCCAAACGAATTGTATGGAATTGCTGATCGCAAGGTACTGAGCTACTTTCCAATGTATTGTGAAAATTTTATATGAATAAAGTATATTTTGGGGAAAAAAAATTAGAACAAAAGCAAAATACTGCAGATGCTAGAATATGAAATAAAAACATAAAATGCTAGAAATACTCAGCAGGTCAGGTAGCATCTGTGGAAAGAGAAAGAGTTATTTTCAAGTCGATCACCATCCCCAGTTCTGCTGAAGGATCATCGACCTGTAACATTAACTCTGTTTCGTCTGACCTACTGAGTATTTCCAGCATTTTATGTTTTTATGCAAGATTAGAATCTACGTTTGAAATGCAAAAAGGGGTAAAAATTGGACGTGCCCGAAGAGGGGTAGAAAAAGTCAGACCCCCCTCCCTCCCCATCCAACCGGATTCCGTTCTCTCCTCTCAACCCCGCTCACTCCTCCCCTCTCCAGCCCGTCCATACCCCTACCTACTCATCTCCAAGTACTCTTCTCCTTCTCTGCCAACCCCTCTTCTGGTGCCATCCCTCTCCTCCCCTTCCAACCTACCCTTCCAAGTGCCCTCTCCTTCCACTTTTCACCCCGGCCTTCCCCTCCCCCTTGTACCTTTCCCTCTCTCCACCACCTTCCATTTCTCCCCTTCACCTCTCTCCTCGCCTCCCCTCCCAACTCACTTCTCTCCCATCGTTCCTCTTCCCCAAAGTTCACTCATTTTCCTCTTCCTCCCTCTGCCTGCTCATTCATAGAAACATAGAAAATAGGTGCAGGAGTAGGCCAGTCGGCCCTTCGAGCCTGCACCACCATTCAATAAGATCATGGCTGATCATTCCCTCATTACCCCTTTCCTGCTTTCTCTCCTCACCCCTTGATCCCTTTAGCCGTAAGGGCCATATCTAACTCCCTCTTGAATATATCCAATGAACTAGCATCAACAACTCTCTGCGGTAGGGAATTCCACAGGTTAACAACTCTCTGAGTGAAGAAGTTTCTCATCTCAGTCCTAAATGGCTTACCCATTATCCTTAGACTGTGTCCCCTGGTTCTGAACTTCCCCAACATCGGGAACATTCTTACTGCATCTAACCTGTCCAGTCCTGTCAGAATTTTATATGTTTCTATGAGATCCCCTCTCATCCTTCGAAACTCCAGTGAATACAGGCCCAGTCGATCCAGTCTCTCCTCATATGTCAGTCCTGCCATCCCGGGAATCAGTTGGGTGAACCTTCGCTGCACTCCCTCAATAGCAAGAACGTCCTTCCTCAGATTAGGAGACCAAAACTGAACACAATATTCCAGGTGAGGCCTCACCAAGGCCCTGTACAACTGCAGTAAGACCTCCCTGCTCCTATACTCAAACCCCCAAGCTATGAAGGCCAACATACCATTTGCCTTCTTCACCGCCTGCTGTACCTGCATGCCAACTTTCAATGACTGATGTACCATGACACCCAGGTCTCGTTGCACCTCCCCTTTTCCTAATCTGCCGCCATTCAGATAATATTCTGCCTTCGTGTTTTTGCCACCAAAGTGGATAACCTCACATTTATCCACATTATACTGCATCTGCCATGCATTTGCCCACTCACCTAACCTGTCCAAGTCCCCATCAGCCTCTTAGCGTCCTCCTCACAGCTCATACCGCCACCCAGCTTAGTGTCATCTGCAAACTTGGAGATATTACACTTAATTCTTTCATCTAAATCATTAATGTATATTGTAAATAGCTGAGGTCCCAGCACTGAGCCCTGCGGCACCCCACTAGTCACTGCCTGCCATTCTGAAAAGGACCCGTTTATCTCCACTCTCTGCTTCCTGTCTGTCAACCAGTTCTCCATCCACGTCAGTACATTACCCCCAGTTCCACATGCTTTAATTTTGCACACCAATCTCTTGTGTGGGACCTTGTCAAAAGCCTTTTGAAAGTCCAAATACACCACATCCACTGGTTCTCCCTTGTCCACTCTACTAGTTGCATCCTCAAAAAATTCCAGAAGATTTGTCAAGCATGATTTCCCTTTCATAAATCCATGCTGACTTGGATCGATCCTGTCACTGCTTTCCAAATGCGCTATTTCATCTTTAATAATTGATTCCAACATTTTCCCCATTACTGATGTCAAGCTAACGGGTCTATAATTACCAGTTTTCTCTCCCTCCTTTTTTAAAAAGTGGTGTTACATTAGCTACCCTCCAGTCCATAGGAACTGATCCAGAGTTGATAGACTGTTGGAAAATGATCACCAATGCATCCACTATTTCTAGGGCCACTTCCTTAAGTACTCTGGGATGCAGACTATCAGGCCCTGGGGATTTATCAGCCTTCAATCCCATCAATTTCCCTAACACAATTTCCCGCCTAATAAGGATTTCTTTCAGTTCCTCCTTCTCACTAGACGCTCAGTCCCCTAGTATTTCCGGAAGGTTATTTGTGTCTTCCTTCGTGAAGACAAAACCAAAGTATTTGTTCAACTGGTCTGCCATTTCTTTGTTTCCCATTATAAATTCACCTGAATCTGACTGCAAGAGACCTATATTTGTCTTTACTAATCTTTTTCTCTTCACATATCTATAGAAGCTTTTGCAGTCAGTTTTTATGTCCCCAGCAAGCTTCCTCTCGTACTCTATTTCCCCCTCCTAATTAAACACTTTGTCCACCTCTGCTGAATTCAAAATTTCTCTCAGTCCTCAGGTTTGTTGCTTTTTCTGGCCAATTTATACACCTCTTACTTGGATTTAACACTATCCTTAATTTCCCTTGTTAGCCACGGTTGAGCCACCTTCCTGGTTTTATTTTTAATCCAGACAGGGATGTACAATTCTTGAAGTTCATCCATGTGATCTTTAAATGTTTGCCATTGCCTATCCTCCGTCAACACTTTAAGTATCATTCGCCAGTCTATTCTAGGCAATTCACATCTCATACCATCGAAGTTACCTTTTTTTAAGTTCAGGACCCTAGTCTCTGAATTAACGGTGTCACTCTCCATCTTAATAAAGAATTCTACCATATTATGGTCACTCTTTCCCAAGGGGCCTCGCACAAGATTGCTAATTAGTCCTTTCTCATTACACATCACCCAGTCTAGGATGGCCAGCCCTCGAGTTGGTTCCTTGACATATTGGTCTAGAAAACCATCCCTAATACACTCCAGGAAATCCTCCTCCACCGTATTGCTACCAGTTTGGTTAGCCCAATCTATATGTAGATTAAAGTCGACGATTAGAACTGCTGTACCTTTATTGCACGCATCCCTAATTTCTTGTTTGATGCTGTCCCCAACCTCACTACTACTGTTTGGTGGTCTGTACACAACTCCCACGAGCGTTTTCTACCCTTTGGTATTCCGCAGCTCCACCCATACTCATCATTAACCCAAGTTCATCTTCCTTGCTCCTCATTCATCTTCCACCTTCCCCTCATTCATCTTCACTGCCCCCTCGTTCCTCTTCCACCCTCCCCTCGTTCCTCTTCCCCTCCCCATCATTCATCTATCTCCATCATTTCTCTGCCCCCTCTTCACTGCATCTAACCTCCCCTTTATCTTTACCCTGTCCCGTTCATTTTCACTCCCTCCCTGTTCTTCTTCACCCCCAGTTGCTCGTCACCCCTCATTCTTGTTCACCCTGCTCCTATTGACTCCCCCTCCCCGTTGCTCTTCACCTGCCCCTCTTCACACCCCCAGTTCTTTTTCTCTTCCCCCTCCCCCTATCCCCTCCCTCCAGCCCCTTTCCACGTCACTGCCGGCCAAGTGAAGCCGGGGCACGCAGTCCCACAGGTTAGAAAATCCTCGCCCGGGATTGCTTCTGCCCGCTGCCTGTCGGGGTGGTGCCAGCTGCGGCAGTGAAAGCTGGGTGAATGTTCCGTCCTCCAGCCGGCAGGGGGCGCCGGGGTTGGGAGTCGAGCGACTGCCGCGTTCGTCCTGCCGCCGCCGGGCGCTCCTTCCCCCGGGACTGCTGGGTTGTGGGCCTAGGCAGTGGAGGCCGAGGCGGAGACTTGGTTGTTTTTGCTGCCGGGGAAGCGCGGCTTGAGTTGTCAGGAATGGGCCGAGAATCCAGGTACTGATCTATATGAACGTGCTGCGGGTGGGGGCTGGTGCAGGGAGCGCCGGCGGCGGGGCTGTTCGACGGTCGCCTTGAGTCAAATACGCGGGGCTGGGGGCATTGAGTTGGACTAGGCCCCGGAACCCGCGGCCTCTCCCGGCCAGCCGGCCGGCACCACCTCTTCTGCAGTGACTCATCATCCTTGCACTCCATCAAACCTTTCCCCTGCGGCTTTCGCCCGTAAACAAAATAGAGAGAGGAGGAGTAAACGGCTCATTTTCGGGTTGGCAGACTGTAACTAGTGGGGTACCGCAAGGATTGGTGCTTGGGCCCCAGCTATTCACAATCTATATTAATGATTTGGATGAGGGGACCAGATGTAATATATCCAAGTTTGCTGATGATACAAAGCTAGCTGGGAATGTTAGTTGTGAGGAGGATCCATAGGGACTTCAAGGGGATATAGACAGGCTAAGTGAGTGGGCAAAAACATGGCAAATGGAATATAATGTGGAGAAATGTGAAGTCGACTTTGGTAGAACAAATAGAAAAGCAGAGTATTTTTTAAATGGTGAGACATTGGGAAATGTTGTTCAGAGGAACCTGGGTGTCCTTGTACACAAATCACTGAAAGTTAACATGCAGGTACAGCAAACAATTAAGAAAGCAAATGGCATATTGGCCTTTATTACAAGAGGATTTATGTATAGGAGTAAAGACGTCTTACTGCAATTGTATATGGCCCTGGTGAGACTGCACCTGGAGTACTGTGTACAGTTTTGGTCCCCTTACATGAGGAAGGATATATTTGCCATAGAAGGAGTGCAACAAACGTTCACCAGACTGATTCCTGGGATCGGGGGAATGTCTGATGAGAAATTGAGTAGACTAGGGCTATATTGTCTCGAGTTTAGAAGAATGAAAGATGATCTCATTGAAACATACACAATTCTTACAGGGGTTGATGCAGTGAAGATGTTTCCACTGGCTGGGGAGTCTAGAACCAGAGGTCACACACAGTTTCAGAATAAGAGGTTGGCCATTTAAGACTCTGATGGGGAGAAACTTCTTCACTCGGGGTGGTGAATCGTTGGAATTCTCTACCCAGAGGGCTGTGGAGGCTCAGTATATTCAAGACGGAGATCGATAAACTTTGGGATATTCAGGTAATCATAGGATATGGGGATAGTGCAGGAAAGTACAGTTGAGGTCGAAGCTCAGCCATGCTTTTATTGAATGGCAGAACAGGCTTGAAGGGCCGAATGTCCTACTCCTGCTCCTAATTCTTATATTCTTATGTTCTTAAGATCCTTACAATTGTTTCAATGTTTGGGCATTGCCTTCAAAGTACATTTGTGAGTAGAGGCATCAGTCCTGTCCAGCCAGGTCTCTGACAGGTTGGTATCCAAGAGGGATGTGTATAAATGCACTACCCGCTGTGGGCCCGACCTGTACAGACCGAGAGAACCCTAGATACTATTCCTGACGTGTATTGAGCAAGCTAATCTTAGCCAGGGCAGCGGGGAATGACAGTTGAACTTAGTTTCCCTGAGTTAGTGAGGATGTAAATCAGGCAAGGCTCCTGGACCTGCTTACAATGTACACATGTGTAGGTATCAGATTAGAAAGGATTGGGATGATGTGATGCTCTCCGTGGTTGAAAAAACAGTCATAGTTCACTTCAGGTTCACACATGAAATCACTTTGAAGGGCCGTGGCCCATTGTGTAGGGCAGCATCAAAGTTGAGAAGAGAATAAAACTAAGGAAAACATAGAAAAATAGGTGCAGGAGTAGGCCATTCGGCCCTTCGAGCCTGTACCGCCATTGAATAAGATCATGGCTGATCATTCCCTCAGTACCCCTTTCCTGCTTTCTCTCCATACCCCTTGATCCCCTTAGCCATTGGGGCCATATCTAACTCCCTCTTGAATATATCCAATGAACTGGCATCAACAACTCTCTGCGGCAGGGAATTCCACAGATTAACAACTCTCTGAGTGAAGAAGTTTCTCCTCAACTCAGTCCTAAATGGCCTACCCCTTATCCTAAGATTGTGTCCCCTGGTTCTGGACTTCCCACAACATCGGGAACATTCTACCCGCATCTAACTTGTCCCGTCCCGTCAGTGGTTAGATGCTAAATTTGGGTTTAAATGCCTGTAAAGTATGCCCATTTGGATCTAGTCCTATCTGGCTTTAGAGCTATACAGCAGCAAGAGTCATGTTCAAAAGGAACATTTGGCAGCGGAGCCTGGTTAGCCTCCCCACAGGGACATTGGTCCCAGCCCTGTTCAAGTGCATTATTAATGTAACTTGCTGAAAAATAAACGCAGCTCTATATTTGTTTAAATAGTTTGTAATCAGACTGTTTTTACTCCTTTCTTTTCTCAATTGCCTTAATGTTGATAACTTTACTTTGCATTATTTTTGGCAAAGATGATGGAGGCATACCCTTCCGTCTGCATACTACATAAAAGATATTGCTTAGTTGGAGACAAATTAAAAGTAATATGTGTAGAAAATGGAGAATACAAAAGTAGATGGCTATCTGCCCTCATTTGTACAGTACGGAGCATTGGATGATTTAATATCAATCTTCTGTCAGCTAGAAAGATACTTAGCAAGTATGGATGGTTAATTCTATGCACTTTATTCTGCACTATGTGAACTGAAGCAAGTCAAAAAAATACTATAACAACATACTCTGATTTTGCATCGGTAGAGGTGAGTCTCACTGACTGGGCAGGTTCCCTTTAGTCCACTTTCCCCTCGCCCATCCCACCCCTACCATATCTTCTGTTTTCCTTCTTTTCCCCAAAACCCCGTGTTGTTAAGAATCCACAGGTCAGTCAAACCTCACATTGCACTCCTAGTTCTCCAAACTTCAGGGCATCCATTCTTTTGTGCTCCAAAGCCCCAGAACCAAGTTTCCACCCACTTGCCATTGATACCAAACTCATCCCCAGTGCTCCCAAAAACCACAATCCGTGTGTTGGTGCTGCCAGCCCCCAGGACGCTGCTCATCTGCTGCAGTGATCTCAAACACTGTCTCCCCTACTTGTGGCAAACTCCAGGACCCTATCCCAGTTCTGCCAAACTTCACGACCACTACCCTGGTGCTACCAAAGCTAAACATTTTGAAAAAGATGATCTAGAATTCCCTGTTATTAAAGTTACTACATTTGCAAATGTAATTTTCGGGATGTGGGTGTGACTGGCAAGGCTTGGTAAAGCAGGTTAATACGTGGTTAGAGAAATGGTGCAGGATGGAAGGTTTGCTGTTGCCTTGCTTGGGGCATTAGGACCAGTTCTGGATCAGAAATGACTTGTACAAGGTGGACGGGTTGCACCTGAATAGACTGGGACCAATATCCGGGGAAGTTAACTCGTGCTGTGGAGGGTTTAAACTAATTTGGCAAAGGATGGGGGAACTGGAATGAAGCATCAGAGAGGAGAAACAAGGTGCATAGAGGTCTGGGAGGGACAAACAGCATTAGAATAAAGAGTAGTCGAGAAAGTGGAGGAATCAGAGAGGAGAAATGAAAAGCAGACTAAGGCGGGTTTGGAGTGCATGTGAATAAATGCACCTAATGACTCATTTTAAGAGCCTTGATTCCGAGGCACTGCCTATGATGATGATGAATGAGTGCACGGAGCATGACAAATATGGCTGGTGAGCTGCAGGCATATGTTGCCATATGGGGTTACCTGCAGCCTGACCTCTCCTTCCAAACCTGGGAGACGGGCGGGCCATAGGCTGCTTGACAACTGGTGTCCAGTGTGACAGATGAAGTGGGGAGCTGGCCAGGGTGGATCACTGTGGAGTCTCCAGGGTTTAGCAGCCTGGGCAGATTGCATTCACCTGAGACTGGGGCGATCTGACTACATGTTGAAATCTGCCAGTACACATCACATTGAAATGAGATCAGTTTGAACACCCTGCCTGCAGAAATGGTGAAAAGTTACCGTTGTGGTTTAATAAACTCTTGATGCTGGAAGAAAGAAGAGGAGAAGGAGGAAGGGTAAAAGACTGCTGGCCAGCCGCGGCCGCAATGCCTCCACCAGCAACAGGAGGCGGAGAAGCGCAGGGCCAGCTGTTCTGGAGAGGAGCCGACCATCTATAAACAAAGATCCCGTCCCAACTACCGGTCGGCTGAAGCAGTGCCGGGATATGGTCAAAAAGCACATTTGGAACATACATTACGTTGGATCTGTCTGTTCACGGTCAAGAGCTGGCCAAGGAGCAAATCTGTCATAATAAATTTGAATACACTGAATAAGCAATGCATTTGTAATTTTAATAAATCAATGCTTTAAAATCCCGATCATTTTATTCAGGGATTCCCGTTTTGTAAATGTCACCATGGCTACATTGCAATTTGTTGTCAGAAGATCCTGATACAGGGGCAGTAATAATTTAGATGGAGGTCCATCATTACTAATCCATTTGAAAAGGGGTCCTTCAACCAAAGAAGTTTAAGAACCACTGCTATAGGCCACCAAATAGTGGGATGGAGATGGAGGTTCAAATCTGCAAGCAAAATTCAGAAAGATGTAAAAACAATATAGTAGTAGTCATGGAAGACTTCAATTATCTTAATATGAACTGGGGAAAAGCAGTGTAATGGGCAAGGAGGGGGAGGAATTCTTGAATTGTATGCTAGTGAACTTTCTTGATCAGTATGTTTCCAGCCCAATGAGGAAGGAAGCAGTTCTGGAACTAGTTCTGGGGAATGAAGTTGGTGTTGGAGAAACTTCTAGAGACCATAATCCAGGACAAAATTAATTGTCACTTGGAAAAACATGGGCTAATAAATGACAGCCAACATGGATGTTTTAAAGGCATTGTATCTGACAAACTTAAATTCTTCAATAAATAACGTAGAGGTTGGATGAAGGTCGTGCAGTTGATATGTATATGGACTTTCAAAAGAAGTTCGATAAAATACCGCATAATAGACCTGTTAAAGAAAGACTTGTATTTATATAGCGCCTTTCACGACCACCGGACGTCTGAGTGCTTTACAGCCAATGAAGTACTTTTTGGAGTGTAGTCACTGCTGTAATGTAGGAAAGTCGAAGCTTGTGGCATTAAAGGTGTTGTGGCAGCGTAGATACAAAATCGGCTAAGTGGCTAAGTGACGATGCAGAGTGGTAGTGAACAATGGTTTATCAGATTGGAGGGAAGTGCACCATGGTAGCCCGCAGCGGTCCTTATTGGGGCCACAGCTCTTTTTGCTGTAAATGACCTGAACTTTACATTTCAAAATTTGCAGATGACGCAATACTTGGAAATGTAGTTAATAGTGCAGGCACAGATAGACTGCTTAAATGGGCAGACATATGGCAGATGAAATTTATTGCAGAGTATTGTGAAATGGTGCATTTTATAAGGAAAAATAAGGATAGGCAATATGAACTAAATGGTACAATTCTAAAAGGGGTGCAGGAACAGAGAGACAAAGGGTTCACATACACAAATCTTTGAAGGTTTTTAAAAAATGAATACGGGATCCTGGGGTTTATGGGGTTTATATAGAGTACAAAAACAAAGAAACTATGCTAAACACTATAGGAAAGAAGTGAAGGCCTTGGATAGGGTGCAGAGGAGATTTACTGGAATAGTACAGGTACAACGTCCAGAAACCAGCTATCCGAAAACTAGACATTTTTGCGGTGGCCAAGGTGGCGGCAGCGAGGGACGAGGAAACCGGTAAAAACCTGTAGTGGGGAGAAGCGGCAGCAGCGAGGTCCAAAATCCAGAAACCGACACGATCTCGGTCCAGAGGTTTCCGGGTTTCGGATGTATTGATTTTCTTGTCTGAAAACGGGCATGGTCTCGGTCTCGAGGTTACTGGATTTCGGACGTTGTACCTGTACCACGGATGAGGGACTTTAGTTATGTGGAGAGACTGGCGAAGCTGGGACTGTTCTCCTTGGAACAGAAAAGGATGAAGGAGAACTTAATAAAGGTGTTCAAAATTATGAAAACTTTTGTTCGAATAGATAAAGAATCTGTTTCCACTGGCAGGATGGTTGATAACCAGACTGCACAGATTTTAAGACAATTGGTAATGGAACCCGGTTGGGGGGGTGGGCGGGTAGAGGAGAAGCAGGGGAAGAGAATGGGAATTTTTTTAAAACAGCGTTTTCTTATGATCTGGAATGCACTGTTTGAATGGGTGGTGGAAGTAGATTCAGTAATAACTTTCAAAAGGGAATTGGATAAATACTTGGACGAGGGAAAATTTGCAGGGCTATGAGGAAAGAGCTAATTGGATAGTTCATTCAAAGAGCGGCAAAGGCACAGTGGGCTGAATGGCCGCCTTCTGCCTTCTGTACTACAACTGCAGCGTCCGGAATCCTCGGGACCGAATCCGTGCCAGTTTTGGGGTTTGTCCGGATTTCAGACAAGAAAATCAATAGTCTGAAATCCGGAATCCTTGGCGGGTTTTGAGCGGCGATGTCTGAAATCTGGCACGGATTCGCTCGAGGGTCACGGATTTCAGACTTTATTTTCTTGTCTGGAATCCTCAACCTAATCCATGCTGGATTTGGGGTTATGCCTCAAAAATGTCCGGTTTTCGGACAACAATTCCAGACAACTCCATCAGCTATGCACAAAATGTCCGGTTTTTGGAGAATTCTGGTTTTCGGAGTTCTGGATTCAGGACGTTGCACCTGTATAAGATTCTACAATTCTATTGTCCATCCCAGGTGCACTGAGAAGGTGTTGGTGGGCCTTCATGAACAGCTGTCGTTGTAGCGGTTTAATGCAACTGGATTGACTTTCTAGACTGCTTCCGAGGCCAGATAAGAATCACATTGATATGGGACTGGAGTAACATCGGATGGCAGCTATACTTTCCTAAAGCACACTAATGAACTGTTGGGACTTTCATCATCATCATAGGCAGTCCCTCGGGATCGAGGAAGACTTGCTTCCACTCTTAGCATGAGTTCTTAGGTGGCTGTACAGTCCAATACGAGAACCACAGTCTCTGTCACAGGTTGGACAGATAGTCGTTGAGGGAAAGGGTGGGCAGGGAGCCTGGTTTGCCGCACGCTCCTTCTGCTGCCTGCGCTTGATTTCTACATGCTCTCGGCGACGATACTTGAGGAGCTCAGCGCCCTCCCGAATGCACTTCTTCCACTTAGGGCGGTCTTTGGCCAAGGACTCCCAGGTGTCTGTGGGGATGTCTCACTTTATCAGGGAGGCTTTAAGGGTGTCCTTGTAATGTTTCCTCTGCTCGACTTTGGCTCGTTTGCCGTGGACAAGTTCCGAGTAGAGCACTTGCTTTGGGAGTCTTGTGTCTGGCATGCGGGTTATGTGGCCTGCCCAGCGGAGCTGATCGAGTGTGGTCAGTGCTTCAATGCTGGGGATGTTGGCTTGGATGAGGACGCTAATGTTTGTGCGTCTGTCCTCCCAGGAGATTTGCAGGATCTTGCAGAGACATCGCTGGTGGTATTTCTTCAGTGACTTGAGGTGTCTACTGTACGTGGTCCACCTCTCTGAGCCAAACAGAAGGGCGGGTATTACTACGGCCCTGTAGACCATGAGCTTGGTGAAAGTTTTGAGGGACTGATCTTCAAACACTCTTTTCCTCAGGCGGCCGAAGGCTGCACTGGCGCACTGGAGGCGGTGTTGGATCTCATCATCAATACCTGCTCTTGTTGAAAGGAGGCTCCCGAGAAAGGGGAAGTTGTCCAGGGCCACTCCGAGGATCTTGATGTTTGGGGGGGCAGTGCTGTGTGGCGAGGACAGGCTGGTGGAGGACCTTTGTCTCATTAATGTTTAGCGTAAGGCCCATGCTTTCATACGCCTCGGTAAATACATCGACTATGTCCTGGAGTTCATAGAAACATAGAAAATAGGTGCAGGAGCAGGCCATTCAGCCCTTCTAGCCTGCACCGCCATTCAATGAGTTCATGGCTGAACATGAAACTTCAGTACCCCCTTCCTGCTTTCTCGCCATACCCCTTGATCCCCCGAGTAGTAAGGACTTCATCTAACTCCCTTTTGAATATATTTAGTGAATTGGCCTCAACTACTTTCTGTGGTAGAGAATTCCACAGGTTCACCACTCTCTGGGTGAAGAAGTTTCTCCTCATCTCGGTCCTAAATGGCTTACCCCTTATCCTTAGACTGTGACCCCTGGTTCTGGACTTCCCCAACATTGGGAACATTCTTCCTGCATCCAACCTGTCCAAACCCGTCAGAATTTTAAACGTTTCTATGAGGTCCCCTCTCACTCTTCTGAACTCCAGTGAATACAAGCCCAGTTGATCCAGTCTTTCTTGATAGGTCAGTCCCACCATCCCGGGAATCAGTCTGGTGAATCTTCGCTGCACTCCCTCAATAGCAAGAACGTCCTTCCTCAAGTTAGGAGACCAAAACTGTACACAATACTCCAGGTGTGGCCTCACCAAGGCCCTATACAACTGTAGCAACACCTCCCTGCCCCTGTACTCAAATCCCCTCGCTATGAAGGCCAACATGCCATTTGCTTTCTTAACCGCCTGCTGTATCTGCATGCCAACCTTCAATGACTGATGTACCATGACACCCAGGTCTCGCTGCACCTTCCCCCTTCCTAATCTGTCACCATTCAGATAATAGTCTGTCTCTCTGTTTTTACCACCAAAGTGGATAACCTCACATTTATCCACATTATACTTCATCTGCCACGCATTTGCCCACTCACCTAACCTATCCAAGTCACTCTGCAGCCTCATAGCATCCTCCTCGCAGCTCACACTGCCACCCAACTTAGTGTCATCTGCAAATTTGGAGATACTACATTTAATCCCCTCGTCTAAATCATTAATGTACAATGTAAACAGCTGGGGCCCCAGCACAGAACCTTGCGGTACCCCACTAGTCACTGCCTGCCATTCAGAAAAGTACCCATTTACTCCTACTCTTTGCTTCCTGTCTGCCAACCAGTTCTCAATCCACGTCAGCACACTACCCCCAATCCCATGTGCTTTAACTTTGCACATTAATCTCCTGTGTGGGACCTTGTCGAAAGCCTTCTGAAAGTCCAAATATACCACATCAACTGGTTCTCCTTTGTCCACTTTACTGGAAACATCCTCAAAAAATTCCAGAAGATTTGTCAAGCATGATCTCCCTTTCACAAATCCATGCTGACTTGGACCTATCATGTCACCATTTTCCAAATGCGCTGCTATGACATCCTTAATAATTGATTCCATCATTTTACCCACTACTGAGGTCAGGCTGACCGGTCTATAATTCCCTGCTTTCTCTCTCCCTCCTTTTTTAAAAAGTGGGGTTACATTGGCTACCCTCCACTCGATAGGAACTGATCCAGAGTCAATGGAATGTTGGAAAATGACTGTCGATGCATCCGCTATTTCCAAGGCCACCTCCTTAAGTACTCTGGGATGCAGTCCATCAGGCCCTGGGGATTTATCGGCCTTCAATCCCATCAATTTCCCCAACACAATTTCCCGACTAATAAAGATTTCCCTCAGTTCCTCCTCCTTACTAGACCCTCTGACCCCTTTTATATCCGGAAGGTTGTTTGTGTCCTCCTTAGTGAATACTGAACCAAAGTACTTGTTCAATTGGTCTGCAATTTCTTTGTTCCCCGTTATGACTTCCCCTGATTCTGACTGCAGGGGACCTACGTTTGTCTTTACTAACCTTTTTCTCTTTACATACCTATAGAAACTTTTGTAATCCGCCTTAATGTTCCCTGCAAGCTTCTTCTCGTACTCCATTTTCCCTGCCCTAATCAAACCCTTTGTCCTCCTCTGCTGAGTTCTAAATTTCTCCCAGTCCCCAGGTTCGCTGCTATTTCTGGCCAATTTGTATGCCACTTCCTTGGCTTTAATACTATCCCTGATTTCCCTAGATAGCCACGGTTGAGCCACCTTCCCTTTTTTATTTTTATGCCAGACAGGAATGTACAATTGTTGTAATTCATCCATGCGGTCTCTAAATGTCTGCCATTGCCCATCCACAGTCAACCCCTTAAGTATCATTCGCCAATCTATCTTAGCCAATTCACGCCTCATACCTTCAAAGTTACCCTTCTTTAAGTTCTGGACCATGGTCTCTGAATTAACTGTTTCATTCTCCATCCTAATGCAGAATTCCACCATATTATGGTCACTCTTCCCCAAGGGGCCTCGCACAATGAGATTGTTAATTAATCCTCTCTCATTACACAACACCCAGTCTAAGATGGCCTCCCCCCTAGTTGGTTCCTCGACATATTGGTCTAGAAAACCATCCCTTATGCACTCCAGGAAATCCTCCTCCACCGTATTGCTTCCAGTTTGGCTAGCCTAATCTATCTGCATATTAAAGTCACCCATTATAACTGCTGCACCTTTATTGCATGCACTCCTAATTTCCTGTTTGATGCCCTCCCCAACATCACTACTACTGTTTGGAGGTCTGTACACAACTCCCACTAACGTTTTTTGCCCTTTAGTGTTCTGCAGCTCTACCCATATAGATTCCACATCATCCAAGCTTATGTCTTTCCTAACTATTGCATTAATCTCCTCTTTAACCAGCAATGCTACCCCACCTCTTTTTCCTTTTATTCTATCCTTCCTGAATGTTGAATACCCCTGGATGTTGAGTTCCCAGCCCTGATCATCCTGGAGCCACGTCTCCGTAATCCCAATCACATCATATTTGTTAACATCTATTTGCACAGTTAATTCATCCACCTTATTGCGGATACTCCTTGCATTAAGACACAAAGCCTTCAGGCTTGCTTTTTTAACACCCTTTGTCCTTTTAGAATTTTGCTGTACAGTGACCCTTTTTGTTCTTTGCCTTGGGTTTCTCTGCCCTCCACTTTTCCTCATCTCCTTTCTGTCTTTTGCTTTTGCCTCCTTTTTGTCTCCCTCTGTCTCCCTGCATAGGTTCCCATCCCCCTGCCATAATAGTTTAACTCCTCCCCAACAGCACTAGCAAACACTCCCCCTAGGACATTGGTTCCGGTCCTTCCCAGGTGCAGACCGTCCGGTTTGTGTGTGTGCACAGAAGCTTTATGATTTGACCGATAGACTTTTATGATACCAGTTTTTTATTTTTAGATCTTTAAAACTGAATTCAAATTTTCAAACTACTATGGTGGAATTTAAACTCATGTTCTTGGATAATTAGTCCAGTAACTTAACCATTGCACTACCACACCATATCAGATCAGCCATGATCTTATTGATTGGTAGAGCAGGCTCGAGGGGCCAGATGGCCTACTCCTGCTCCGATTTCTTATGTTTTGTTTATACCCATACAGTTGGAGTTGTTGGGAAGGGAGCAGAAGGTTGAGAGGTTCAGTTGAGAAATATTTCCGGAGGCATCATTCTTTCTTGTTGGATGACCAAATTGCACTTCTTATCCATATCTATCTTATGAAAACTAAGGTTAATACAAGTTTTATAATTTCTCTAGGCATTACCGGAAGCGATCTGCATCCCGAGGCCGATCTGGAAGTCGCTCCAGGAGTCGTTCACCTGCTGAGAAGCGGTCCAAGCCCGGGGACATCAGAGGTCGTTCACGCAGCAGGGAACGTGATCGGAGAAGGGATCGCTCTCGTAGTCGAGATAGGAGAAGGTCAAGATCACGGGAGAGAAAACGGCTCAGGTGAGGATATTAATGCTTTGTAAAATGAGTAAGTGTTGCTATTTGTGGTGGGAAAGATCACCACAATCCTGGTAGCAGGCCTCAAAGCTAATTTTGTGTGGAAATCTTGGAACTTGTCACAAATATATTTTAGAGTTGAGGAGCTAAATGCGACTTAATGAGAACAACTCGGTATCGAATCAATGCTAGACATTTTTGAAACCAGAACAGTAGGAACATTGATATTTATTTGATGATGATCATAACACTATATTTGATGAAAGGGGAAGTATCCTGTTGGAAGATAAATCCAATAAGTAGCTTACCCTGGTTTGAATATACTTGTGTTATTTACCTAACCATTTATCCTTTTAAATTTCCACACATCATTTTCCATTGCCTACTTTAGTTGTCCTTTTGGATTTTTTCGGTGTAAAGAATTTAATCTAATATGTTATCATCGGTACCCTTTATTTTAAACTACAGACTGTATATTTTTACTAGTTACAGAAGTTAAATTAAGTTGTAATGTAGTTATTGTGAAGTGACCTTTTGTGCAGTAGCGGCTTTAATATTTACAGTAGTATGCACATACAGGGCATTGTGTGGTAGTATTATTTATGATGAAGATAACCAAATTATGAGACCCACTTATTAAATGTCTGTACATCCTTAATCTCATTTGACATGACTAAATAGGTGGGATAATACAAGTTATTGTTGACTGGCTTTGCAGCATCTAACCACTTGCTTCTAGCAGCATTTGATTTCTATACTTGTATAAGTTAACCTGATGTGAAAGAATGATTTATTCTGTATAATTTTGAGTTGTCGCACTGATTTAATTTAATTCATTGATGGTTAGATCAGAGATGATGATCAGTGAAACTATAGATATGCATGTCCAATATAGTTACTGCTGATTCTATTAGCTGTTAAATTTGTTGTTGGTTGCCATCTTTTAGTGCATTGAATGTTAACCGTTCAAGGACTATGGTAGGATTTTTGATAAGGCAGAAATATATTTTCGTACCTTAGTTTGCTTTCGTTATAATCAACGGTTGGTATAAATGTAGGAAAATAAATTTTTATAGGTATGATTTAAAGCATAGACATATTGTTAAAATATACAAAATATAAAATAAAGAATTGCATATGGCTAGTAAAGTGACCCATTTTATTGAGAACATTACCTACCCAATGACCCATTGTACTCTATGCAATCTCTCTGCTATTGCTGTTAATACTAGAACTTTTGGATTTGTTTTATTTGTACCAGAACGGTGGCTCACATTTCTAGAAGTAAAGTTTCTCTGAGAACAGCGGCCTCCATTGAGAATACATTGAATATTTCATTGTATGCTCTGCTCGACTGTGACATAGATTTCTGATTAATTTGAGCAGTCGCAGAGTGCTTTGATCAGCTCTGTTCCCATATCAGCATAACATGTCCTAGAACATTCAATGTACTCTGTAAATATTGAGAACAATATTGAAATATATAGTTTGCATGAATATAGGTTTTTAACCAAGCATTAATATGCACTCTTTCAGTCAAGGATTACATGGACTCCTTAAATCTATCTAGTAGTATAGAATACAGCAGATCTATGTTTCCATCTGTTGTAGAACACTACAGATTAACATTTATGGTGATTCAAATATCATTTGATGCACATGACCCAGTATTTGATAGTATTTAATGCATGTATGTTTCTTTTCTGCGATAGTTATTTTCGCTGCCAACATAGCGAATGTTCCATCTCTGACAAGGAGTTTGTTCGGCAACCAAACCAACGCTATTGTTGCTCTGAAGCTGGCTACTACCAGAGCAATGCCTGGTTGATTGTCCCTCTGTTTGTTTAGTTGTTCAGATGTTGTGGAATGTGCTGTTGCTGTATAAATAAAAAGAAAGACTTGCATAGGAAGATTCCACAGTTTTAGGAACCCAGTAAATATAGCAGAACTCCTGAAAGCAGCTATGCAATATAAATATGCAGTTATTGTCCCTAAACTGTAGAGCAAAAAGCAGTAGCAGCACTGAGCCACTGGGGGGAAGCCAGGCTTCTGATGAACTTTTAACCCATTTTATATATTCCAATGCAAGATGTAAAGCTGAATATAACTTAGTTTTGACTGTGTGTTATTTTCCACTTTCTTTCCAATTGTTTATTTAATTTTATCTTACACAGAATACCACAGAGATGCAGAATGTCAGTGGTCATATCAAAGTGAGTAGATAGCAATTTAAACTTAACTTTAACCTAACTTTAGGTGTTGGCCCTGACTCAGTGGTAGCACTCTCACCTCTCAGTCAGAAGGTTGTGGGTTCAATCCCCACTTTAGAGACTTGAGCACATAAAGTAGATTGAAACTTCAGTACAGTATTAAGGCAGTGCTGGATTGTTGGAGGTGCCGTCTTTCGGATGAGACGTTAAACCGAGGCCCTGTCTGTCCTCTCCGATAGACGTAAAAGATCCCATGGCAATTTTCGAAGAGGAGCAGGAGAGTTTGCCCCGGTTTCCCGGCCAACATTTATCACTCAACCAACACCACTAAAAACAGATGATCTGGTAATTTATCGCATTGCTCTTTGTGGGACCTTGCCAAGTGCAAATTGGCTGCTGCATTTGCCTACTTTACAACAGTGAATACACTTCAAAAGTACTTCGTTGGCTGTGAAGCGCTTTGGGATGTCCTAATATTGCGAATGGCACTATATAAATGCAAGTTCTTTCATCTTTATCCCATCCAGGATATATTTTGTTTCTAACTTAAATCTAGGTTTTGTTCTTAAAATAACTTTTTTTCAATGCAATAAAATACTAAAAATGTATGTTGATTAATATGTCTCTACAGCAGGGTCCTGTTGTATGCAGTTGGTTGAGGAAGACAAAAAAAAGTTACCTGTAAGCAGATTTACATGTGATAGGAATAGTTAATGCAGTACTAAATTGAAAGTCAAATTGGGATTTGTGAAAGATGTATGCCTGTACAGGTGTACACTTAGATTTGACTATACAAGACCAGCTTAAATAGTTTGGAATTTTCAGATTCCCACTAAGTTGTAACTGTATTTGACAGAAAGCTAATTAAATTAAGAACTGCGCCGAGCTGATTGGCTCTTTTTCCCAGTCATTAATATGTAAACACTTCTATCTTTTAGACGATCCAGGAGTCGAGAGAGGAGGAGATCACGCAGTCGAGAAAAACGACGATCAGTAAGCAGAGGTAGAAGCCGTAGATCACACTCTCAACCACGCTCTCGAAGCCGCAGTAAGAGCAAGGAGAGAAGGTATTGGACTACAAGATAATGGGTATTATTTAGCAGTTGAGAATATCAAAAGAAATAATTAAAGACTAAAATTTGTTCTTTAGTTGAAATTGAAAGTGGGGTTAGGTGAAAACCCCATGTGCATGAGAGGTATGCCTCCAGTTGAAACGAGCCTCTTTCTTCTGTCACTCAACAGGGATGAGTTTTCACTAATCATTAGCCTGAATCAAAGAGCTGTATTCGTAATTCGATAACTCTTTAATTATTCCTCTACCTGCCAGTTTTAAACATGTGCCGATGACAACGTGCTGGCCTAGAAAAATTACTGTGGGTGACAGTGTATGGGAACCTAATATCAACAGTACTATTGATCATTCTTTCTGCATTCTCCACACATAACAGGAGTCTGCCCTCATCCTGTTAGTTCTGGGGAATTATGTGCCTGATGCATATCATGTCCTTATCAGGTTCCTTACTGTGATTATAGAACTAATAAACCTGTATCTCCTTTACTAACAGGGATTTGTTCAATCCATTTTTAAAACCATCCATGGCTTTGCATTTCACTACCCCGCACTGGTAATCTGTTCCCCAATTTCATCACCCTGTTACTTTTTTTTTTAAAGTGACTGCATTTTTAAATTTTCATTTGGCACCCTTAACCATAAACTTTATTCCCTGTGTCCAACAGAACTTTCCTGCATCCAAATTCTATATACCAGTGAAAATCTTAAAAATCTGTGCCAAGTTCCCACTCATCCTTCTCTTCACAGAGTAATCTCAGAATGGACAATCTTTCTTCATAACTCAGCAATCCCAGGTTCAAGTTTGTAGCCCTTTTCTGGACTCATTTCAATAATTTATATCTGTACTGTAAAAGTAAATTGGGTTTTCCCAGAGGTAGCCTCAACATGGGCTGATGCAACTTATAAGTCACAATCCTAGCTATACATCCTGTTATTTTATTTGGTTTCTTGACTGCCTATAAATACTGAACTGACAATTTAAAAAATACTAAAGGATTCCAGTATATTCTCTTCCATCTACTCCTTTCTCAACTCGTGCATCTTTTTCAGTGATTACAGTATCAAAATAATTTAATAATTTCATGGCTTTCCTGCCTTCAGACACCATCTCCCCATTGCCACTGGTAAATGATCCTGTTAGATAGGGAGTTACAGGATTTTATCATAGAATGATATAGCACAGCAGGAGGCCATCCGGCCCATCGTGCTTTTGCTGGCTTTAAGAAGGGAAACTTGCCCTCCTTACCTGGTCTGGCCTATACATAACACCAGTCCCACACCAACGTAGTTCACTGTCCTCTGAAGTGCCTAGCAAGCCACTAAGTTGTATCACACATTGCCCCACCCAATGTAGAATGATTGAGCATTAGTTCACAACCTCACCAGTTGGGTACAGGAAAGCAATATTTTGCAGCAAGTTGATCTATCTTTTCCTCCTCTCACAATTATTGCTCAGTATATGGCAAGTGGTCTAAGAGCCAATCTAGATGGTATATAAACTGCCTTGAGATATCTAATTATAGTTGGCTTAGCAATAGAGCAACATAATTGGTCTGAACAATTCTGATCGATGGTAGTGGAGGGGGTGGAAATCAGCTGGGATTCTTGTTCCTGTAAACTCTTCTGGAAGTGATTTGGTGAAAGCATAGTCAAGCTTAGCTCGCAAACTAGCCCACGAATAGTGAATTTCTGGACTTACACATGAAGGGTTTCCTGAAGATCTGTTTTTTAATTTGTTCCTGGGATGTGGGCGTCGCTGGTACGGCCAGCATTTATTGCCCATCCTTAATTGCTCTTGAGAAGTTGGTGATGAGCCGCCACCTTGAACCGCTGCAGTACCTGTGCTGAAGGTACTCCCACAGTGCTGATACGGAGGGAGTTCCTGGATTTTGACCCACGACAATGAAGGAATGGCGATATATTTCCAAGTCAGGATAATGTATGACTTGGAGGGGAACTTGGATGTGATGGTGTTCCCATGCGCCTGCTGCCCTTGTCCTTCTAGATGGTAGAGGTCACGAGTTTGGGAGGTGCTGTCGAAGAAGTGTGTTGATACAGTGCATCTTGCAGATTGAAATACACTGCAGCCATGGTGCGGAGGAAGGAGTGAATGTTTAAGGTGGTGGATGGGGTGCCAATCAAGCGGGCTGCTTTGTCATGGATGGTGTTGAGCATCTTGAGTATTGGAGCTTCACTCATCCAGGCAAGTGGAGAGTATTCTATCACACTCCTGACTTGTGCCTTGTGGATGGTGCAAAAGCTTTGGGGAGTCAGGAGGTGAGACACTTACCACAGAATACGCAACCTCTGACCTGCTCTTGTAACCACAGTACTTATGTGGCTGCAAATTAAGGAGCATTAATTTAAATTTGATATGTGCCCCTAGTGCTCTATGGTACACTATGTATGTACCCTACAAAGACAAAAAGCTTCTGGAAAAATAACGGGAGCTTTACTCTGCTTCAAACTATACTATGCTTAACTTGGGAGTACTTGATGCGGGTGTTTGTTACCTGAAATTCTAGTTTATTAAATCGAGTACATGAGAAAATAGAAAGGCCATTAGATGAAGGAGTCATTGAGCTGCCAGTGCCTATGGAAGTTACTAACTCAGGTTGAAATTGTTCAGTCTAAGGATGCTCACATCAGACTGATCCCCTGTGACTAGAAGTTATGTTTTGTGCATTTTTCAGATCAAAATCTAAAGACCGTGTAGAAGTCACGAATGAGGCGGTCAAAGAGAAGAAAAAAGAGGAAAAAGATGATGACAAAGATGTCAGTGTAAGTAAAAGAAAGAAAGAACTTGCATTTATATAGCACCTTTCACAACCTCAGGATGTTCCAAAGCACTTTACAGCCAATGAAGTACTTTTCGAGTGTAGTTACTGTTGTAATGTAGAGAAATGCAGCAGCCAATTTGCACCCCCACAAACAGCAAAGAAATAAATGACCAGATCATCAGCTTTTGCTGTTGGTTAGGGATTAAGGTTGGCCAAGCCACCAGGAAAGCTTCCCTGCTGTTCTTCAAATAGTGCCGTGAGATTTTTTACGTACACCTGAGAAGGCATACAGAGTCTCATCCAAAAGATGCCACCTCGGACAGTTCAGGACCCTCCTCAGTGCTGCATTGAAGGGTTATCCTGGATTATGTGCTCTGGTTTCTAGAGCAACGCTTAAACGTACATATAGATAATGCAAAGTGTAGATAAAGAAAAAACAACTCTCATTAACTCAGTGTTGCTCAGTAGAAATCTCTGGTGAGCTACAGGCGTGGCTGCAGTGACACTGTTTTGGCCACATGCACTAATTTTAGAAATACCATATGCACAACACAGATAAATGTACTTTTGTGTATATTTACTTAGCAAACATCGACCATCATTCAGTGCCAACCTTTGCAGTCTTTCTCCTTTACCAAAGTTTGGAACTCTAGCATGAATTTATCAGACACAGCACATCTTAGTGCAGCTTCCAGGATTTAGTCCAGCAGTTGCGACCAGTACTTTGACTTAATCGGAATGATTCTTCAGAATACTGATTTGCACGAGATGTGCCAGACTGACCCCTGCTCTCTGTCCAAAATATGTTTGGATGCTGCTTGCCCTTTGCCATGAAATGCATTGTTGGAGTTGCTCGTTATTGATTGGATTTGCTTTCTTCTGCTGGCCTGAAGCGCTTATTCCGATTGGTTGAGCTGACCACAATGACAGCTCCTTCTCCACACAACATTGCTGGTGTTTCTGTGGTGCTAGCAAGTAACCAAGGAAATAAAGCATACAAACAATGATAAATTATTTGCACAGTCTAATTTTCATCTTGACATTTTACCAACGAACATGTAAAAAGGTTAAAGTGCACATGCATATGCCGTGCGAATGCGAGTGCTGAGATCACATGCCCAATTTGATGCCTAGTACTCATTTTTTATGTACATATTCAATTAGCCGTATCTGAATTCCCAATTACCCACATGTGGCTCATGCTAACTTATTGGACAGCAATGTATTATCAGAGAAAAGGCTAATGACTACCGTGACAACTTTCTCTGCCGTCATAAATTTAATTAAATTGAACTTTTAAAACCTCTTGATTTCTAATAGAATTTTGAACAGAGCAAATTGGAGGAGGAAATGAGAAAACGGAAAGAACGAGTTGAAAAATGGAGGGAAGAACAACGCAAAAAGGTCGTGGAAAATATTGGTGAAATAAAGAGAGAACTTGAAGAGATGAAACAGGGCAAAAAATGGAGTCTTGAGGATGATGATGGTAAAATTATTAAGTTGTTTGTAATCTTAAAACTGCTTCACATACAATGAATTACTTTGAATTGCAGTGACTATTGTTATATAGGCAAACATTTCATGTACAGCAAAATCCCACAACCAGTAACGAGGTGAATGACGAGTTAATCTGGTTTTGATAGTGGTTGAGGAAGGATATTGACTTTTTTGGTGATTTTACTTGAGGGACACATATTGGCCAGGACATTGAAGAAGAGCAGAGGAGTTCTCCCAACCAGTGCCAGGGAATGTTTTACATCAACTTGAGCAGGTAGAAAGGGTTTTGATTGAACATCTCATCTGGGAAATGGTTCCAGGGTTGTTATTTGAAGCAAAAATTAGGTCAACGTTCAAGATTAGATTGGATAGATGGATAAAGGAAAAGAGGTTGAAGCGATATGGGAACAGGGTGGATAAACATGATTTGGGCTATTTGTTCGCATGGAGGATAAATGTTAACGTGGACTGGTTGGGTCGAATATCGAGTTGTGACTTCTGTATATTTCCACGTATTAATACTGCTGCCCCACTTACACTGACTGGAGAGTGATCCATAGGCAGCTCTTGTCCACTTGTGGTGAATAGTTTCCTCTGAAACTTGGGAATGCCACTGTTTACAGGGAAACTAGAACACCCGGAATATGCAGCAAAATATAATCTTGTTGCATGCACGTTCAGTCTGTTTGTGTCAAGCTCAGGGTTGAAGTGCCAGCCATAGTTGTAATGTTATAATATTATAGGGCACTTGTACTTGGAATGAACAGTGCTACTCTAATCCACAACTATTTGATTTGGTGTTGGTGAATGTTGAATCAGAGTGCATTTCAAATGCTCTGTAATTTTTACAACAAGATATGATGCTCTGGGTATAATTTTGACTTCAAAGTCATGGGGCACTTTTTGTAGGTTGTTACTATCATATACCACTGTAAATTTTCTCCTTCATACACTTTATCTAGGCATATGAAATAGAAATCAACATAGATAAATGTGAGATAATATATTTTGGTAGTAAAAATAAGGAGGTCACATATTACTTGGAAAATAAGAATCTGAATGTGTTCGAGGAGCAAAGGGAATACAGATACCTGTACAAAAATCACTAAAAGTAGCAACGCGGGTTAATAAAACCATAAAGGCAAACCAAGCACCAGGGTTTATTTCTAGAGCAATAGAATTGAAAAGTAGAGAAGTTATGCTAAACCGGTATTGAACTTGGCTGGACCGCACTTGTGTACAGTTCTGTTCACACTATTATAAAGAGGCACTGGAGAAGGTGCAAAAAAGATTTACAAGGATCATGTCAGAATTGCAAGGTTATACCTTTCAGGAAAGGATGAACAGACTGGGTCAGAGACCATCAATATAAGAGATTCATTAAGAAATCAAATGTGGGAATTCAGAAGAAAAGTCTTTAACCAGACAGTGGTGAAAATGTGCTACTGTGGTAGTTAAGGCAAATAGTATAGATGCATTTTAGGACAATATGCAACAAATAGATAAGCATATGAGGGAGAAGGGAACAGAGGGTTATGCTGTTAAGAGTTAGATGAAGTAAGACAGGAGGAAGCTGAGTGGAGCATAAATGCCAGCATGGACTTGTTGGGCCAAATGGCCTGTTTCTGTGCCATATATTCTATGTAAAATTACCAATTTGTGTTGAATTATGGGTAGTATTGTTCTGTGAACAAACTTGGGGGTCAAGTTTCGGGCCTCGCCTAGAACGGCGCAGCCCCGCGAGCCATGCCTGATTTCCGCGCTCAAAACCGCGCCTAAAACTTATCTTGATATTCTCCCCCCTGCTGGAACGTTCCAGCCCTCCCTCCTTCCCTCCCTCTCTCGCCTTCCCCCTCCTTCCCTCCCTCCCTCTCTCTGTCGCCTTCCCCATCCCTCCCTCTCTCCGTCGCCTTCCCACTCCCTCCCTCTCTCTCTCGCCTTCCCCCTCCCTCCCTCTCTCGCCTTCCCCCTCCCTCCCTCTCTCTCGCCTTCCCCCTCACTCCCCCGCTCGCCTTCCCCCTCCCTCCCGCTCCCCCTCCCTCCCCCTCTCTGTCGCCTTCCCCCTCCCCCTCTCTGTCGCCTTCCCCCTCCCTCCCTCTCTCGCCTTCCCCCTCCCTCCCTCTCTCGCCTTCCCCCTCCCTCCCTCTCTCGCCTTCCCCCTCCCTCCCTCTCTCTCGCCTTCCCCCTCACTCCCTCTCTCTCGCCATCCCCCTCACTCCCTCTCTCTCGCCATCCCCCTCCCTCCCTCCCTCTCTCTCGCCATCCCCCTCACTCCCTCTCTCTCGCCTTCCCCCTCCCTCCCTCTCTGTCGCCTTCCCCCTCCCTCCCTCCCTCCCTCTCTCGCCTTCCCCCTCCCTCCCTCTCTCGCCTTCCCCCTCCCTCCCTCTCTCGCCTTCCCCCTCCCTCCCTCTCTCGCCTTCCCCCTCCCTCCCTCTCTCGCCTTCCCCCTCCCTCCCTCTCTCGCCTTCCCCCTCCCTCCCTCTCTCGCCTTCCCCCTCCCTCCCTCTCTCGCCTTCCCCCTCCCTCCCTCTCTCGCCTTCCCCCTCCCTCCCTCTCTCTCGCCAACCCCCTCCCTCCCTCTCTCTCGCCAACCCCCTCCCTCCCTCCCTCTCTCTCGCCATCCCCCTCCCTCCCTCTCTCTCGCCTTCCCCCTCCCTCCCTCTCTCTCGCCTTCCCCCTCCCTCCCCCTCTCTCGCCTTCCCCCTCCCTCCCTCCCTCTCGCCTTCGCCCTCCCTCCCGCCTTCGCCCTCCCTCCCTCCCTCTCGCCTTCGCCCTCCCTCCCTCCCTCTCGCCTTCCCCCACCCTCCCTCTCTCTCGCCTTCCCCCTCCCTCCCTCTCTCTCTCGCCTTCCCCCTCCCTCCCTCTCTCGCCTTCCCCCTCCCTCCCTCTCTCTCGCCTTCCCCCTCACTCCCTCTCTCGCCTTCCCCCTCCCTCCCCCTCTCTGTCGCCTTCCCCCTCCCTCCCTCCCTCCCTCTCTCGCCTTCCCCCTCCCTCCCTCTCTCGCCTTCCCCCTCCCTCCCTCTCTCGCCTTCCCCCTCCCTCCCTCTCTCGCCTTCCCCCTCCCTCCCTCTCTCGCCTTCCTCCTCCCTCCCTCTCTCGCCTTCCCCCTCCCTCCCTCTCTCGCCTTCCCCCTCCCTCCCTCTCTCGCCTTCCCCCTCCCTCCCTCTCTCGCCTTCCCCCTCCCTCCCTCTCTCGCCTTCCCCCTCCCTCCCTCTCTCTCGCCAACCCCCTCCCTCCCTCTCTCTCGCCAACCCCCTCCCTCCCTCCCTCTCTCTCGCCATCCCCCTCCCTCCCTCTCTCTCGCCTTCCCCCTCCCTCCCTCTCTCTCGCCTTCCCCCTCCCTCCCCCTCTCTCGCCTTCCCCCTCCCTCCCTCCCTCCCTCCCTACCTCTCTCTCGCCTTCCCCCTGCCTCCCTCCCTCTCGCCTTCCCCCTGCCTCCCTCCCTCTCGCCTTCCCCCTCCCTCCCTCCCTCTCGCCTTCCCCCTCCCTCCCTCACTCTCGCCTTCCCCCTCCCTCCCTCCCTCCCTCTCGCCTTCCCCCTCCCTCCCTCCCTCCATCCCTCTCGCCTTCCCCCTCCCTCCCTCCCTCTCGCCTTCGCCCTCCCTCCCTCCCTCCCTCCCTCTCGCCTTCGCCCTCCCTCCCTCTCGCCTTCCCCCTCCCTCCCTCCCTCTCGCCTTCGCCCTCCCTCCCGCCTTCGCCCTCCCTCCCTCCCTCCCTCCCTCTCGCCTTCGCCCTCCCTCCCTCCCTCTCGCCTTCCCCCTCCCTCCCTCTCTCTCGCCTTCCCCCTCCCTCCCTCTCTCTCTCGCCTTCCCCCTCCCTCCCTCTCTCGCCTTCCCCCTCCCTCCCTCTCTCTCGCCTTCCCCCTCACTCCCTCTCTCGCCTTCCCCCTCCCTCCCTCTCTCTCGCCTTCCCCCTCCCTCCCTCTCTCTCGCCTTCCCCCTCCCTCCCTCTCTCTCGCCAACCCCCTCCCTCCCTCCCTCTCTCTCGCCATCCCCCTCCCTCCCTCTCTCTCGCCTTCCCCCTCCCTCCCTCTCTCTCTCGCCTTCCCCCTCCCTCCCTCTCTCGCCTTCCCCCTCCCTCCCTCTCTCTCGCCTTCCCCCTCACTCCCCCGCTCGCCTTCCCCCTCCCTCCCGCTCCCCCTCCCTCCCCCTCTCTGTCGCCTTCCCCCTCCCCCTCTCTGTCGCCTTCCCCCTCCCTCCCTCTCTCGCCTTCCCCCTCCCTCCCTCTCTCGCCTTCCCCCTCCCTCCCTCTCTCGCCTTCCCCCTCCCTCCCTCTCTCGCCTTTCCCCTCCCTCCCTCTCTCGCCTTCCCCCTCCCTCCCTCTCTCGCCTTCCCCCTCCCTCCCTCTCTCGCCTTCCCCCTCCCTCCCTCTCTCGCCTTCCCCCTCCCTCCCTCTCTCGCCTTCCCCCTCCCTCCCTCTCTCGCCTTCCCTCTCCCTCCCTCTCTCTCGCCTTCCCCCTCACTCCCTCTCTCTCGCCATCCCCCTCCCTCCCTCCCTCTCTCTCGCCATCCCCTTCACTCCCTCTCTCTCGCCTTCCTCCTCCCTCCCTCTCTCTCGCCTTCCCCCTCCCTCCCCCTCTCTGTCGCCTTCCCCCTCCCTCCCTCCCTCCCTCTCTCGCCTTCCCCCTCCCTCCCTCTCTCGCCTTCCCCCTCCCTCCCTCTCTCGCCTTCCCCCTCCCTCCCTCTCTCGCCTTCCCCCTCCCTCCCTCTCTCGCCTTCCCCCTCCCTCCCTCTCTCGCCTTCCCCCTCCCTCCCTCTCTCGCCTTCCCCCTCCCTCCCTCTCTCTCGCCAACCCCCTCCCTCCCTCTCTCTCGCCAACCCCCTCCCTCCCTCCCTCTCTCTCGCCTTCCCCCTCCCTCCCTCTCTCTCGCCTTCCCCCTCCCTCCCCCTCTCTCGCCTTCCCCCTCCCTCCCCCTCTCTCGCCTTCCCCCTCCCTCCCTCCCTCCCTCCCTCTCTCTCGCCTTCCCCCCACCCTACCTCTCTCTCGCCTTCCCCCTGCCTCCCTCCCTCTCGCCTTCCCCCTGCCTCCCTCCCTCTCGCCTTCCCCCTGCCTCCCTCCCTCTCGCCTTCCCCTCCCTCCCTCCCTCCCTCCCTCCTCTCGCCTTCCCCCTCCCTCCCTCCCTCCCTCCCTCTCGCCTTCCCCCTCCCTCCCTCCCTCCCTCCCCTCTCGCCTTCCCCCTCCCTCCCTCCCTCTCGCCTTCGCCCTCCCTCCCTCCCTCCCTCCCTCTCGCCTTCGCCCTCCCTCCCTCCCTCTCGCCTTCCCCCTCCCTCCCTCCCTCTCGCCTTCGCCCTCCCTCCCTCCCCCCTCCCTCCCTCTCTCGCCTTCCCCCTCCCTCCCCTCTCTCGCCTTCCCCCTCCCTCCCTCTCTCGCCTTCCCCCTCCCTCCCTCTCTCGCCTTCCCCTCCCTCCCTCTCTCTCGCCTTCCCCCTCCCTCCCTCTCTCGCCTTCCCCCTCCCTCCCTCTCTCGCCTTCCCCCTCCCTCCCTCTCTCGCCTTCCCTCTCCCTCCCTCTCTCTCGCCTTCCCCCTCACTCCCTCTCTCTCGCCATCCCCCTCCCTCCCTCCCTCTCTCTCGCCATCCCCCTCACTCCCTCTCTCTCGCCTTCCCCCTCCCTCCCTCTCTCTCGCCTTCCCCCTCCCTCCCCCTCTCTGTCGCCTTCCCCCTCCCTCCCTCCCTCCCTCTCTCGCCTTCCCCCTCCCTCCCTCTCTCGCCTTCCCCCTCCCTCCCTCTCTCGCCTTCCCCCTCCCTCCCTCTCTCGCCTTCCCCCTCCCTCCCTCTCTCGCCTTCCCCCTCCCTCCCTCTCTCCCGCCTTCCCCCTCCCTCCCTCTCTCGCCTTC